>NW_007726809.1:275052-417059 GCF_000696425.1 Galeopterus variegatus
GTATTAATAATAATGACTTAAACAACTAAATATGAACAAAAGGTAAAATAAGACCAATAGTCATAATCACTTGGAAATGTAAATAATTCTCTAGTTAAGAGGAAGTTTTTTCCTAAATGACTATACTACCCAAAGTTATCTACAAATTTAATGCAATCCCCATCAAAATTCCTATGACATTTCTCACAGAAATGGAAAGAACTATACAGTTATTTATCTGGAATAACAAAAGACCATGAATAGCCAAAGCAACGCTGAGCAAAAAAAATAAAGCTGGAGGTATTACTCTACCTGACTTTAAACTATACTACAAAGCTATAGTAACCAAAACAGCATGGTACTGGTATAAAAACAGAGACACTGATCAATGGAATAGAATAGAGCACCCAGAAATCAACCCACGTACTTACTGCCATTTGATCTTCGACAAAGGCATCAAGTCTATTCACTGGGGTCGGGACTCCCTCTTCAGCAAAGGGTGCTGGGATAACTGGTTATCCATTTGCAGGAGATTGAAACTAGACCCATATCTCTCACCATGTACTAAAATCAACTCAAAATGGATCAAGGATTTAAATATACACCCCGCAACAATAAAACTTATTAAAGAAAACATAGGAGAAACGTTTCAGCAAATAGGGCTGGGCACAGACTTCATGAATATGACCCCAAAAGCACGGGCAACCAAAGGAAAAATAAACAAATGGGACTATATCAAACTAAAAAGCTTCTGCACAGCAAAAGAAACAATTAACAGAGCTAAAAGACAGCCAACAGAGTGGGAGAAAATATTTGCAAAATACACATCCGACAATATCTTTATTTCTTAATTCTGCCAATGTAAGTAGAATAATAAGCATTATGGGAAAATAAAAATATCTCATTGATTGGGCTTATGAATGTATTCAAATTTTAGATCAAGTTCAACGTGTTTATATAATGAGTCTGCATATAGTCTAAAATGTTCTCTAGATTTTGCCTACTAAAAGTGGTTCAAAATTAGAGACAGAGAGAAAAAGAGAGAGGACAGAGAGCACAAGGTTGGACCATGGACCATGTACCACACAAGAGTGCAATTCTTTACTAGATAGTGGAGAGTTAAATGTATAACATGTGCTTTTTTTTTTTTTGCCCAACGTATTTTAATATATTTGCTATTTTGAGTGTACTTGATATTTAAATTGTTACTTATTCCATACACAGAGGCAAATTTGCCATTGAGCTTTGAAGCTTAAGTCCCACACCCTCTCATTCACATCTAGCCATCAGGAGCGAACATGTTCTATGGGACTTGGCACTAGAAGTATGAAGGTGATTAAAGAGAATTGAGCTTTGAAATACGTGGATTCATAAGCTAGTAAGGAAAATACTTCCAATCATCCAGTGTATCAACTAGTAAATAAAGGATTTGATTATCTTCAAAAACCCATCAAATGTCAGTGATAATAAACAAATTTTTCTCAACAACGTGGAAAGAAGACTGTTTCTTTCCTCCTTTGTTCTCTATTGCAAAGCTATTTTAAAATTGTAGTTATATAAGAAGACAACAAAAAGAATGCAGTCCAAATTGAGGGAAAAAACATATTATAAGGGTACCCCAGGATATTAATAAAATTGTTACCATAATTTCAGGGAGTTTTGTTATTTTGCTGGTATTTGTCAGCATTTAAATATGTAAGATTTGTTGTCATTTATTTCCTTGTTCTAATTAAATATTCATGCTCACAATCATTTTTTGTTCATAAATTTATATTATTTTTTCTATTGAGGAATCCCAAAATTATATAAATTTCAGACCTCAGAAAACCTGAATTCATCCCTCTGTATGGATGCTTACAAGAATAGGCTCCTTGGGGGTAAGTGGCAAGCTCAGAAAAAATAATTTATAGGAAATACATAATTGTACAGTAAGTAAATACAAAAACTGCACACAAACACAAAAAAGCTAAAAACTCATCTTTACACTAGAGGCAAAAAGATATTTTTTGGTTTTAGAAGAATTCATTCAGTTCTTTTTGGCCCTTTTTGGTTCCAAATTTCCTACATATATTTTCCGTCTAACTCAAAAAACTTAATACTACCAACTTTCACCATAACATAACCATTATAAAAGATGAATTCACTCTAAGATAGGTATATCATGAATCCCTTTAAAACAAGCAATAGTAAAATGCTGTTTTGTAGTATAAATTTATTTAGTCATATTATTCTCTTAAAAAGGAAACAAAAGGAATCACTCTCAGCAGTTGTTTACACCTATGCAGAGAAAAAGCAAGTCAATTAAAGCTATGACCAGGACAGTTCCATCCACCTTGCCTTTAACCTCATTCTATCACCCCTTCAATCTCTGATTTCACCAGCATTATCACACAGCCTCAGTGGAATGATAATATCAGAAATTATTTTGTTTAAATTCTTTTACTAAGCAGGAATAATTCTAAGGCTTATAAGCAGTTTTGTACTTGTAAAAGCAATTAAACCCAATTAATAGTATTTTACAATTTCCATGGTGCCAATATTTTCACCCATGACCAATTTCAGACTACCAATGATGTCACTAAAGGTGAAGTTGAAAGAGAAGTGAGCCATGGGTTCTCATCCAATGGGGGCTGGCTCTGAAACTACTTATTATAGATAATCTTAGAATAAACCAGGTGCTTGGTAAACTCTTTACAATATCATCTACATCAGTGTGCTGTTTAAAATAATTAACTATACACTCCATAGAAAAATATTTTACATAGGTTCCTATCTTGATTGGCAGCTAGCCAACAGTTTGTTCACATTTCTGTAGTGCCACTCTCTCAAATAAGGTGACTTGAGTAGTTCATTAAAAATTAATAAGCCTGGTTTCTATTACACCAGATTATATATCCTGCCGTACACCCTGTTCTATAGATAGATAGATAGATAGATAGATAGATAGATAGATAGATAGATAGATATGGGTGAGCAGGCATGTCGGTTTGTTTCTTGCTGAGTGCTTTGTTCCTGTGCTTCTTGAACTCCATATTTCTTATATGAAGCCAAGTGATCTATGTTTGGCATAATAAGAATTGCAAATGTCCTTCAGAGGAAAAGTCATTTTTATTTAGTAAATAGAAAGCATGAATAATGAACAATACAAGAAAATTGTAAAATAATTAGGAAGTGGTTCAGAGGTGCTCATTTACAACTGAGGAAATTAAAAATGCAAATGCATTATTATCACAAAGGTAGTTAACAGACAAATGAGTAAAAAAAAAAGAGCATTTCTTCTAATTCATCATTGTTTAAAAGACACCTGCGAGTTCTAGTTGGAAAAGACAAGACTGAAAAATGCAGATGGTCACATCTTGTATTATATTCATTACATTTTTTTATACTCTAATTAGAGGGAGGAATCATTCTCCATAGGAAGAAGATACTGCTTATTTGAATATTTGAATAAAAGCTGGTTGGTGCAGAATCCAAAATACTCCCTGTGTTTTTGTCTTTGTGATAGGAGTGGTGCAATATTTATTTTCTTTGACTGAAGGAAACTGCCAGCAGTCTGCCCCAAAAGATCTATATTTGGAAGTTGAAAACTAAATGAATTTCAATTTCCTCTTTATTCTAAAGCTGGGTTTATTGGTACTGAGTATACTGTGATTTCACAAGATGTTAACTTACAAACAAAATGTCTGCAGTATCGGATTATCTTGTCTAAAATTAGATGA
The DNA here is from genome assembly GCF_000696425.1 of Galeopterus variegatus. Taxonomy (NCBI): domain Eukaryota; kingdom Metazoa; phylum Chordata; class Mammalia; order Dermoptera; family Cynocephalidae; genus Galeopterus; species Galeopterus variegatus. Next base: position 278,751 of record NW_007726809.1, read on the forward strand.
TACTTAACAGATTTTTGTGAGATTTATCTTTTAAGACACATGGTTTTTCAATATGATCGTCCTAAGGGATCTGGTTTAAGAGTGACATCTATTATTTTCAATAAATATACAATATCACATTTATGGTGACTGGAATTATAAACATGCAAGGAGATATATAAATTAGAGTTTGTTTTATTTATAAGGTTTGAATTTATAAAGAATACATTAAGAAATATCATACCATATTAGAGTACAGTAAGAAACATCTAAACGTAAGGGGGGAGAAGAAAATACACACATACATTTAAAGAATATTAAGATTTGAAAGATTGCATATCAATATAGTTAGAGATGAATAAAACAATTGTATTCATTTAACAACAATAACTCAGCCATTCATTTTCTAAAACTTTTCTTTTTCCCCATTTCAATCTCATTTTACAATCAAACCGAAGGTAATGCAAAGTGCACAATGATTTCACAATTTGATCTCTTCCATTTCTCCTTCCAGTCCAAAGAAATAAAAATTTGATTAATTATGTTTAACACATCAAAGAAAATAACTTCTTGCAGATAACTATGTACCACTGTGCCTAGTTAAATTACAGGCACACTTAATAAATTGCTGCTCAATTGAAATTTAGTGCTACCCATACAAAAATGGGTTTACTGGTGTGCCTATAGACTCCTGCTTGGTTATTTGGAACATTATACTAAAGTAACTGACCTTTTACTCCTCTAAACTAACTATGTAGATGATGGAATGATTGTGACCAACTAATGAAATATGCTTTAATTCATTCTCCTCATATAGACTCAACTGTGGTATCATCATTAAGTCTTTTAAATCTATCATTACACTTCTTTGCCTAGAATTAATGGGGAATCCAAAACTAAGACTGATTATTAGTGGCAAAAAGGTGATATATGTTAACTAAATAAAAAATAACTGGACACAATCATTAGCAATGCAAAGTATTCATTCGGACGGTGTCTCTTTAGTTGCTAGTTAACCCAAAGGACAGACTGAAGACTAGATAGTGTTATTTTAATAAAGATTTAATATCCTGAAATTCCACGCAAGTCTGATAAAGTCTACAGTAATTTATGTACAGCTAAACTCATCCAACATAAACTATTTTTTAATAAATTTAAATAAGATATCATTTAGTGTCTATTATGGCATGCATAACTCAGATACAAAGTTTAAAGTAGTACCTTAAAAGACTAATTTAGTTACATGTGCTGGGATCCAAGACTCTTCTCAACTTATCCCACTGGTGTCTGCAATGAGAACTGGTGCTTCTGTTTTTCTACCCCAAAGGTCCAAGGTGTCTGGCAATGACCACTTCAGGGCAATGAGGTCCGATGAGACCCACCTCTCAAATCTTCCACCAGCTTTCCCCCAAAATTAATCCCTGGATTTCCACTCTCCTCTGTCAAGGCAGCCATCTGCGCTACCACATAGGAGATCAAAACTGCCTTCTCTCACTGCAGAGGTTCCTTCACTTATTCAAATCAATTCAGTTTTCTCTTATATGTACATACACACACACACACACACACACACAGAGAAACTTTGTAACCAAATAATTAAAAGTTTTCATTTTTCTTTTCCAAATAATGAAATTATAGAAAATAAAGTGAAGATGCCTATAAATACTGAGGAAATTAGTACATTCTAATATATTTGATAATCTTGGTGAATTGCATGATATTTCTATGATTGATTGCCTCCAAGAGAGGAGCTCAAAAGCCTTTCTCACAAATAAATGATAAATTTTGGGGATGATGAATATGCTAATTACCCTGATTTTATCATCATACATTGTATACGTTTATTGAAATATAATGCTGTACTCCATAAATATGTACAATGAATAAGTGTCAATTAAAATATATAAATAAATTAATTATTATAAACTCACTAGCGATGAGGTTAGAAATGTTAATATAAAAGTATTCATAGGGCCAAACCCGTGGCTCACTCGGGAGAGTGCAGTGCTGGGAGCGCCAAGGCCGTGGGTTCAGATCCTGTATAGGGATGGCCGGTGCACTCACTGGCTGAGCACGGTGCGGGCGACACCAAGCCAAGGGTTCTGATCCCCTCACCGGTCACACACACACAAAAAATAGTATTCATAGACAATATTGAAAAGGTGAGTGAAATCTCATTCTAATATAAGGTAACAACAGGTCTAAGCACAGGAGTAATTTCTGCCAAAACTTTAAGTAATAAATAATTTATAAGCAGTATGTATTATATCAATGTATAGTAAATTCTCTAATTTTAAGATCTCCAACAAAATGCAGGCATAATTTTGATTCTAGAACAACAAAGCCTCTAGAATAGCAACAAAGAAAACCTTTTTACCAGCACCACAGCATCCAAAAAACTGTTACAGCAGGTAAAAACACTGGAGAAACATTCCGTACAACCTATTTTAGAACACAGTGAATAGTATAAACATAGAGCTTGTGATCTCTAGGGGCAAAAATAATTTTGCATGTGGTAAATATGTTGCATGACATTGAAACTAGGAAGAATATGCTCAATTAAACTGTTATTTCCTACTTTTAATGAATAGGACATTAGATACCAAAATCCATTTGTCAACTTTTATGAAGTATCCATAATTGAGATTATTAAGCCTGTAAAGGAAGGCAAGTTAGAGCAAATAAATTAAACCTGATTTTTAATGGATGAAGGATTAGAGTAATCCTTCATAATTCTGCCAGAAATATCTTCTTAAATTGCAATCCTGACAATTTGGATTTAACTGGGCATCAAATTGTCCATGGAATACATTTCAAATTCCTTTTCCTGGTATCAAATATATCCTCATGATCTGCCATAATGTTTCACTGCATATGCCTGAATCTACTAGGTGAGCGTTGCTTATTAGGAATTTTTTTTTTTTTCTTTAGCTTACCTGTTTTTCTATGTTTATTGCCAAACATTTTAAACTCCCAATAACCTCTTGAACTTAATCATTATTTTACAATTCTAAAATGCTTATACTAACCTATGCCTTCTTTTCATAATGAAAGTAACTCTTGCTTAGTTAAAAGTTCTCTCTCTCCTTTTTAATCACCTATGAAGACAATATACAGTTCAGGATTGATAAACTTAAAATGTCAATTTTATCAAATCAATTCACTAATCAATAATTGCAATTTCTCCTTACGCTCTAGTTGTTATAAAATCAAAGTAAAAACCAAAATAAAATAATATTCTTAAATAAAAAGAAATACATACAATTTTTTAAAAAGACTGAGGCCATAAATTATAATTAAAAATTTATGTGATGTGATAAAAATCCTAAAAATATTATTTACCAACTCAAGAAAAAAACAGTGAAACCTGTATAGTTCTATAACTATGAAATAAATTTAATTAGTAGTAAAAAGGACATTTCTACCAAAACTCAAACCACCATGACTGAATCTCAGTTTGAAGGAATAAATAATTCCAGTTTTATGTAAACACTTTTAAATAACAGAGGGGAAAAGGGCATGTTTTTCAACTTTCTTGCCTTGATTCTAAATTCTGAAAGGAACAATACAAAGAAAAATTATCTCACTCAAGTATACAGAAAGAAACTCTCTTTTCTCTATCAAAAAAAAAAATCAAAATGAGTTATAAATCAAAAAAATAATGAAGATGATGCATCATAACCAATAAGACTGATTGAACATTAGATAAAGCAGATAATATATTCCATCACACTCACAAAATAAATGAGAAAAATCACATGAACATTTCAATACATGCAGAAAATATCCTTGATAATATTCAACATCTATTTATGATTTAAACAAATGTGAGATCTTAGAAAAATAGTAGAACAGCATTTGTTTAAACCAAATTAAAAGAGTAAAAATAAACAGCAAATATCATGGCAACCTGTGAAACATAGAAAGCTTTTTCTCTGAGAGTAGAAATAAAAAAAATGATGGCCACTATAACCATTTCTATTCAACATTAATATTGAAAGTTCTGGCCAGCACAGTAAGGCAAGAAAACCGTGTAAAAAGAATGAGGATCAGAAAGGAGGAAACAAAAGGCTTATTGTTCAAGGAGAATATCATTATGTACATAACAATCAATAATTCATACAAATGAATTATTAGAATTTATCTGGCAGGTACTAAATTAATATTTGACAAAATCAATTGCCATTTTGTAAGTCAGCAACAAGTAGTTAGAAAATAAAAATTTTAAGAGGAACACTGTAGTGGTATCGAATACATGACTTCGTTGGATATTTGATATCTAGCCAATGTGGCATAGAAGATGAGTGGGGGAAAAATGAATTTTTCAATAGATTTTGCTAAGACAATTAGCTGTCCACTTAAAAATGATAATATAAGGAGAAAAAAAGAATGAAGAAAGGGAGGGAGGCAGGAAGGGAGGGAGGAAAGAAGGAAGGAAGAAAGGAAGGAAAAAGGGGGTGGGAAAGAGGGAAGTGGGGAGGGGAAAGGAAAGACAAAATAAAATGAACAAAAAGCATTGAAGTTGGACCCTGACATCTCTCTCTCTCTCTCTCTCTCTCTCTCCCTCCCTCCCTCCGTCTCTCTCTCTCTCTCTCTCCCCCCCCCTCACACACACACACACACACACAATAAATCCCATATGGATGAAAAACCAAACGTGACAGACAAATTATAAAGCTTTTCGTAGCAGACAATATCATTTTCTCAACCGTTTTCTTCAGACCTTATCACGTTGGTGGGTTTCTGCCAAATTCCAACTTTCCAAATGCCATTTGGAAGGGCCTTTTCCAGAACTGTATAAGGCAGTATTCCTTGTGCTCTTGTGACAGGCTTAAGTGCTGGAAAACTGACAACTCCCAGGATCAGTGTGTACACAGTAATTCTCAGCAGTTGATATATAAATACTCAGGCTTCTTCTCCCCTTGCATGGAATAATTCAGAGATGTGTGTGTTTTGTACAATTCCCTGCCAGGATTAAGCTCCTGACCCACCATGAAAGCTTGCTTAACAACGTGCATATTATCAGTTGCTTTCTCTTTTCTGTGCGATTTCTCCACTCTCCTGCATATATTCCAGAGACAAGGAGACATCCCCAAATTTTATTAGGTTGCAGGAATCCTTGCAAGTAACTTTATCTCCTTATATACTCTGCATCTTCCAAATAAACTGCTTGTACTTAAATTCTTGGCTTATGATCTTCTTCTGGAGAACAAATATGTACAAGTAAATGTTAAAATAAATTTAAAAAGAGAGTGGATGCCAGAAGATTTCCTAGAAAGCAGATACTCACGATGAGATTCTGGAACTGCATAATTCCCCAGAAGGTGGCAACAAAGATCTGATTTCTTGGTATTAATGGGATGCTGCATAATTCCCAGGATGCTGTAGCATAGTGATGACCAAGACTATCACCCATGGCAAATTGGAAAGAGATCCAAGTGAAAAGGCATGAACTGGTTTAAGCAGTTCTCTCTAGTATTTCAGAGAAATGACAATGATAATTAAAGGACTATGAAGTGGGATGGTTGTTATAAAGTGCTCTCAATGTGCTCAACAAAGAAAATGGCTTACTTAAATCAGCTGACCACCAACTCAGGGCACAGTGTGAAAACCAATGTTCCTCTGTACCGGCATTTAAAGGGAGCTTCATCGTCTGTGATCGGCGATCAGGATCTAATTGTGAGAGAAACCAAATTGTAGAGAAGGTTATTTACTGTCCCTACAAGTTTTCTGTGTCAGAATCAGAGCCATGATATATTGACATGTGGTAATAGGATACACAAGTGGATAAGCTAAAGAAGCTTGAACATCCAGTGTTCCTTGGACTCTTTGGATGCTCTGATTTGACTCTTCTCCATGACAGAAGGTAATAGCCTCCCTTACCTGAAAAACATTCAGCGATCACTTAATGCGGATGCCCCCAAAAATGATGCTTGCCCCTCTTAAGATGTGCTTCACTGATTCCTATTGTAACAGTGTAAACAGAAGTGACTCCATCTTGTTAAACCTTTGAATTTAAAAACATTCTCTCCTGTAACCCAAAACGCCATAGCCCACAGCTAATTGCCAGAACACACAATGACACTTGCTCTAACACTGTACACAGTAATTAGAGGGAAAATTATTAACCCAGATGGCCATTCTTTACTAGCTTACTAACCTGATCTTATTTGAGAATAACAGGAACTGAATCCATGGAGAACCAAGTATGACACTGGTCGGCTCCCACCCAGGAAGTTCCTTGACGATTATCTCAAACACTCAAGCATGTCTGTACCTCCCTGCTTGATCACCATAAATCAACTTTCCACCACAGACCCCTATAAAACCCTCTGGAAAACCTGAGAGAGGCAGAGATGGTCTTTGAGACAGTCCACCATTTCCCTAGGCTGCTGGCTTTCTGATTAAAGGCTACCTTTCCTTATTCCAACACTTGTCTCTCAATTACTGGCTATTGAGTGGCAAACAATGACTTTTAAACCAGTAAGAGTTTCAACCTGGCCAAACTGGATGAGTTAATCAGCAGAAGAGCTCTCATGCACACTAGTGAACATGCTTAGGAATAGACCCTGAGGCTGGTGGATGGGTTGGGGTGCTGCAAAATAAATATAAAATGTGGTAAAAGTTTATTGATATAAAAATACTCTCTGGTTTCTCAAGGTTTAACATCCTTGCAAGGACACCTGCAACCATTCCTAATATAATTGTGGGATGTCTCTTTGTCTCTGGAAAATACAATGTCTCATAGAAAATGAGATGTCTCTACTACGACTGTATTGGCAGGAGGTTGAGAAAGGGCTCAATGAGCTCAGAGATATGGGTGTGCTAAAGCAGATTTCATAAGACCAGAGAACCAACAAATTATCTATGTACCATAGGAGGACCCAGAAAATGCTCCCTTTACTATAGAGGGTAAGAAATGCACTACTAAATGTACTCCCAGTATCATGGAGAATCTCAGTGGTGAATGTTCATTGTAGGCCAAAGTTGATGAGAAGGGAAGCTGCCATGGACCTGAGCTCCTGAATGTTATTTAGGATGTTAGTATTCTGTGCGTTGGTGTGAGGCCAAAAGAGATTGCCACTGTCCTATTTTCCTACTCAAGAGTGACAATGAAAGATGGTGGTGAGGGAAAATCCTCTTGGTGGGCAAAACTTCAAGAAGTTTATTAGGTCATCACCTATGTGGAGGGAGTTATGGCCTAAGGTAAGGGTACACATTGAGTTCTATGAATCATAGTATGGTCTGGCTGTTTTTTCAGGGACTAGAAGGATAGAAATTAAAAGTTCAAATACAAAGAGTTCTGAGGAAAAGGTATGCAATGAACCTATGGGAGTGAGCAAAAAATGTGAGAATCTTTCTCAGATCAAAGTCCACCAGAGATTATCACTACAGATGACGTGTTTACATTTGATGTCATATCCAATTGGTGAGTTAATTTTCTCCCTGGCCACCCCAGTGCATGTACAATGAGTTCTTGAATGGAATAGACGTACAGACAGGTTATGTATGGGCTGTACATACAGCATGGCACTGTCTTATCCAGACATTGCATTCACTGATCTACCCATAGCAAAGAAAAACATTCAAGTCTTGGTATGGCACCATTGTAAAACAACATGCTAAAGGGTATCAGGTGAAAGATATAGCATCACTTCCATACTGGAGGAGTCAGCATTTTGTTTTTATTGGGATTTTTGCATATCTTGTGTAAGGGGTTACACAGGATCCTGTATAATTTTACCTCAAAGCCAGGATCCACTTTATGGTAAAATAAGTGAAACAAAAAAATGCATGAATGTTTTGTAGATCCATTGTAATCTCTTTCTCTCTCACACACCCACACATGCGTTCACACACACACACATGCATGCACACACACACACGAGAGAGAGAGAGGAGAGAGAGAGAGAGAGAGAGAGAGAGACTGAGAAATTGAGATTAAATTGCCCTGGTGTTATTGTAGATCCTGTCAAACAAGACCAAATGGAAGAATATGGTTGCTCCAACTTCCCCCCCCCCCCCCCCCCCCCAAAATCTGTAATCCACAGGAATCTAGAAACTGTGAAAGAAGTCATAAATAATCTAACTCAGGAGATACATTAACTGCTTCAAGTGAACTGTAGGTCAGTGATGTACCTAGTATATTTGACACTTGGAAAAGGTCATATTGAAAACCCCAATCTCTAAATAAAAAAAATGTTTTTAGCAATAATCATGAAGTTATATAAATTATGATAGCCAGAAAGAAATGCAGCCAGTGAAAATGTGTTTATTGAATTTTCTGTGTATGTGTGCTCATTAAAACATTCGATTGTGTGTGTATAAAAACACTTAAACATAATACACTATAGAAAGAAAATAAATAAATAAATAAATAAATATTACACTATAGAAAGAAAAAAATGTAATGGATTAATAAAATTTAAATATGTTAATGCATTTTTGAAAGATCTACTTATTTATATCATAATTGTAAATAAGGACATTATACATTTTGAGCTTCAACTTCTAAAAATTTGTGAATGATTTCACGAAAATGTGTCATCCTAGCATGTTGCATCAAACAGGATATAAATCCAGATTTGCCAATTTATCTTCACTTATAATCAAGACACTCTTTAATAATTGCATTATCAAATATTGTCTTTCACATGAGGAAATATGCATATAATTCAAAAATTTTGAAAGATAAGGATGACTTCGGCAGATCCCAAAATTAGGATTTAACAGCAACAACTAAACCAAACAGAAATTGCAATATTTAATTCTAAAAACTTTCAAATGTCTCTGCAGTCAAAAAAAAAAAAAAAAAAAAAGACATGAAGAAAAATTTTAAGTTGGTACAAATGATGCCAAAATTTTAAAAGCTCTTGTTTGTAATCACTACACTATAATTTTAACTTTATATCTACTATATAAACTCAGTAGTACAGTTGTAGGAAACAGAAACTGTACACAACCAGAACTTGAGTAATTTATTTTTTTATTGAAACAAAATTGATTGTACCTATTTGTGGGTACAGAGTTGACTATCAATACTTGTTGTATAGTATATGATGATCAAATGAAGATAATTAGCATATTCATCATGGCAAAACATAATCATTCTTTGTGTCCATTAACCAATTTCTCCTTCAACCCCCTCCTCCTCTTATTTTCCTACTTATAGTAACAACAGTTCTGTTCTCTCCTTCTGAAAATTCAACATATTATTGTGATTGTTTCTTTCTTTCTGCCATTCACAGCAACATGGATGATCTTGGAGAAAATTATGGTAAGTGAAATAAGCTAAACACAGAAAGAGAAATACCACATGTCCTCACTCATAAGTGGAAGCTAAAAATAAATAAATGAATAAAAATGAAAGAAAGGAAGGGAGGAAGGAAGGAAAGAAGGAAGGAAGGAAGGAAAGAAGGAAGGAAGGAAGGAAGGAAGGAAGAGAAAGAAGCAACAGTTACAATTATACATTTAATTTTCAGAAGGAGAGTTCAGAATTGTGGTTACTAGAGGTGGGAAAAGGAGATGGGAAGGGGGATTAAGGAGAAATCGGTTAAAAGTCACAAAAAATGATTATTTTTTTGTAATGATGAATATGCTAATTATCATGATTTGATCATCACACATTGCACAGAGGTATTAATATTCAACTCTGCACCCCACAATTATGTATAATCAATATGTTTCAAGAAAAAAGAAATAATAAAAACTGATGATAGTGAGTCACCTATAATAGTAAAACCTTAAAACCCTAAAATGCAAAAATAGGCAAAACATTAAATAAATTATGATATATACATAGAGCAAAATATTTTGCACCCATTAAAATATCTGTAAATATACCAAAATATTTACAAAGTTATAATTAGCCATGATGAAGAGTAGGTGGGTTATACGTGACTGCTAATTTCATTTTATATATACTAGTAATTTCCTAATCTACTAATCATAATACATATTTGTGGGGTATGTACTAATAAACATACCTAATCTATGGTTGAGAGGTGAAAATTATGTAGCATTCAGAAATGGAAAAGAAAGACAAAAACATTCATTCAGTTGTGCATATATACTTTTATATTGACCTAGATTCTCTTAGATAATTATAGGTTATTTTGGCACACTTATGAGAAGCAATAATGCTTTCTGAATTTGTATTTACATAAGCAATATTCCATCAATTTTCAAATCATATGTGGGTATCGAGCTGTAAAAATAATAAAGGTCAAAAAGGAGACAACATTCTTCTTTGGCTAAGTAGTTTAATTTGTAACGAATAAAAGACAGGTCACTGAAAGATGTTGGGTATATTTTCCCAACACTTGATTTTGTTTAATGCCTCCTACTTAACACACAATCAAGCAAAGTCACTAGATATCAATTTATATACCTCTCCTCCCTTTTCCTCTCCCTCTTCCATCTCCTGTCCCTCTCCATTTTTTTTTTTTTTTTTTTTTTTCCATCTCAGATAGAGCCTGTACTGGTGCAAAGGAGTCATGTCATTTATGTAGATTGAGAAGATGCCACAAGACGGTTAAGTGTAATTTGATACTCATAAGAATAAAATGATCAATATTGCCTATGCACATAGTTTTCCTTTTCCCCTTTATCTTCAATTTCTCCCTAACTCCTTTTTTCCCTTTCTCCTGGACCCATCTCTACCTCTCCTTTTAGGCTAACAGCTTACATATTCCTCATTCTCTTATTCTTAGTACCACTATCCAGACAGCTGTTTGAAAAGAATTATACCATGAATGAGATTTTTCCTTTCTGAAGTCTTTAACAGAATACACAGAATTCTAAATCTGTACTTATATTAGTCCATCTCTGTTGCTTATAACGAAATATTTGGAACTGGGTGATTTATAAAGAAAATGAAATTTATTGCTTACAGTTTCAGAGGCTAGGAAGTCCAAAGTCCAGGGAACACAGCTCTTGAAGGTCTTGGTAGTGGTGACAGTGATGGCAGAGTATCTCACTGTGAAAATGGTAGAGCAGAGAGCAGAGAGAGCAAGACAGACTCTCCTCTTTCTCCTCTTAAAGCCTTCAGAACCACACCCCTGACCACCATTATTAATCCATTCACTACTGCACAGTCCTGCAATCCAATCACCTCTTCAAGGGACCACCTTTCAATTACCATAGTAGGATTTCCCACCCTCTTAACGGTCACAGTGGGGGCTAAGTTTCTAATACAAAAAACTTGGGAGACACAATTCAAGCTTCGATGAGTTTTGGGGGGACATATTTCAATCCACTGCTGTACTGTTTCACTGGTCATTTTCACTGCAAACTTAATGGCTTACAGAAATATGGAAGTTGTTCCCATTTGCAGAAAAACAGTAATTTAGTATATACATGCTGAAAATTCAATAATAAAACTATGTAAGTGTATTGCTTTTAAAAGTGTTTTGAGTCAGAAATGCGTAAAAATATCAGAAAAGCTCTACTTCTATAAGTATAATTTAGTAAATAACATCTAATTAGAAAGAAGCCTTGATGAATTTCCCAGTGTCTACTAATTGCAAGTAACAGGTTGTGCATAGAAAAGCACAACTCAGCTGATTAAGAGACTTGTCTAGTATCTCAACAAAGGAGCATCTTCAAATCCCCAGATATTTATTCAATCTATTACTTTAATTCAACATATCAACCAAAGTTACCTGCTATCCTCTGCTTTCTTTCTTAGGTCATATGTGCACTTTGACGTTGGCACTGTTTGTCAGGAATCATAGTTTTAACATGTGAAACAGGATTCTCATAATTTGCTTGCTACAGGATCATATGATATGGTCAGGTTTATGAAGTGGAGTCAACCTTAGTACAATCTCTCTCATTGATACTTTATTTTGTTTGTTTTGTTGTTGTTGCTATTGTTGAAAAGCAGCTGACTTCTCCACCCAGAGCAGCATCAGCTACATCAGGCACCATTACTGTGTAGACTGCTGGATAAAGTGTAATCATGGTAATTATGTGTCCATCTATTTGTAAGCTCGTGAAGATTAGCATTTATTAATGTAAAGTCCATCAAGGTGATAAATCAAGAAACTTTTGTGAAAGCAGAGATTGAATAATTGATCTGCAAAGAGAAAATCCAAAGAGAATATGAGACCTCCAGTTTCTTCAGGTAAATTGCTTGTCAAATAAAGGAACCATGAGTGGTCTTAAAAGAAAAATGAACATTCTCTCCTTGAAAATATTTGTACTTTTCTGTAATGAAAAATAAGATTCATATTAAAAAGAGTAAAGTTCTACTTTTTAACCTCATAAATGCACCAGAGTTGCCTTTAAGTCATGTAACCTATTTTACCATTACTCTATTACATTAAGTTATATAGATGGTTAAAAAGATGCTCTAAGATTGAGGCCCTTTTTTAAAACAGGTCTTTTTATTTTGGTCATTGTCCAAGGCTCCCCTAGTTCCCCTGCCTTTCTAATTGCTTTCCCTTCAATTCAAGCCACCTACTCTTGCATGTCTCTGCACTCATTTGCATCAGAAAGGTATTAAAATATTATAAAAATCTTTAAAGTTGTAGCTATAACTTAGTAATTAAATCTTTATAAATTTCCTCAAATGTCTACTAATTCCAATGAGAAGTATGTGTAAAAACATCTAATTGAACAGAGGAAGGCCTGAGGGATTTAAAGGTCTCAGCATTGTCTCTAGCCTCCTGTCCAATAATGACATATTCTGGTTCTAATTTAACTGTCCTCACCCATATCCCCTTGTGTCCAAATCCCCACACTGGAAAAACCTTCTTAAGCTAAAACTCTGCAGGACTGAGGCTCAACTTAACACGTGCTCAGCTCTCTCTAGGAAATGTGTTCTGTGTCCCTGTCGACTGCATGAATTCCCTCTGTCCTTGTTCCTAATTACAACTTGTTCATTGTTGCTTTAAACTGTCTTTACTTATTATGTTTTGCCTGCCAAACTTAATATTTTCCTCTGTGAGTCTGCTAAATCCTCTAGATAAGTAGTTCTAGGTTCTAACGTACCCTTTTCACTCAATCTTGCTACACTGAATTCCATCTTGTTCAAGATAACTGTATTTAAATTCCCTTGAGCACTTCTCTTTCTTCAGAAAACAAAAACAAAAACACTTCCTGTTATCAATTGTTGTTTTCTGAAAGTTATATAAAAGAAATAGTAAAGCATAATTTTATTTTCCCCAGTTAATAAAGACTAATCTTGAAGAGATTGCGGAAATCATTCACAAATTTAGGGCATGTCTTCAGCTGTATATCTTCAATTTGTTGAGATTTTGCTCACACACAGAATAAAAATCAATTTAATTCACCATAAATGTACCAATTTGGTAATTCTCTGTTCCTAAATTTGCAACATGTGATGCATTGGCAAACAATTGTTTATTTTAGAATAAAAGGCAGCTGACATTCAAAACTTTATGGAAAAAAATAAAATAAAATAAAGCATCTGATTTTTTTTTGTAAATCACAGAGAAAGACTTCATCAGGGAAAAATGTTTAAAATGCTACTGGAGTCAAGGTGTTTCTATGCAGGATTCATCTTCTAGTTTTTCTCTAGAACAACAGGCAGGTAGATGTACTATATCTTAGACAAACAGGATGTGGATGAGGAACTAGAAAAATATTCCCAAATCTCTTGATCTCCACAGAGAAGAGGTTTCTTCCTCCAGAGTGACCTCAATTTATTTGTATGTAATGCTTCTTTCTAATCAAGAGAGTGATGTTACCCTTATAGTGAATGCTTAGCAAGTTAAATTATTTCACTCTACTGAATAAATACAGTGATTCCAAAGACCTTCAAGTAAATGTGTTGGAGATGAATTATTAATTGGATCTCATAAATACTAATTTAATGATGTGTAATTGCCTAATTTGGAACACTGACCTGATTGATAAAATGAAGCTCTTTGCATTTTAAAAACTTCTAGTGATTCCAGTTAATTTTCTTTTATTTAGTAAGAAGGTAAAATGCAACTTCTGCCTAATTCAAATCTACAAATTCAATCTAGGCCACAGTTTTAATTCTTTTGACATAAACCAAATAAGCATAAGAAGAGGTATTTTATTTCTGTCAATATGTGTGACAAGCTTGCCATTCGACCCCTAAGCCAAATCTGCCCTTACTAGAAAATCTAAGTAGACAAGCTTGATCATATCTAAGGCCAAAATCTCAATAGGTGAGTGGGTACTAACACATTCATTAGCAGTTCATAAGACATATTTGAAGATATATATTAGCTTTCTTTGACTTTTAAATATTCTGCTTTCAGATACAGACTTAAAGAAATACTGATCAATTTGTACTTTCCCTATATTAAAAGATCAAATTCTAAAATGGCAATTTCTATGATACTGGAAAATAGTTTTCATGTTCATTATCAGCAAAATGTTTGATATGTCGATTCATAATCTTTTGCATATGAAATGCTCTTAAATAGAGCCATCACATGATAATTCCATGCGGTATTCATTCTGGGAATTGACAATAAGAATACATCAATAACATAGAAAATATTTATTAAATAAGCAGGAACTTAAGTAATTTCATTTTGGGGACGGAGAGTAAACCAAATTAAATGCATAATGTCATATGTGGTTTTCATTAGGAAATAATTGTTATTAGGATTATTTGACAATAACAAATTTCTCTAAATAGATTTTCTAAAAGCAGAAAGTAGTTTCCAGTTAAAGTCTAGCGTCCGTAAGGAATACAGCATCCTAGACTAAGAATCCTTTTTAATAATATCTTTACTATTTTTGTAAATCAGTATGTAAAAAAAAAGCAATATTGAAAACTGAAAAGTACAAAATATTTCTAACATTTTAATAATGTTTTTTGATTTTGTAAATTAATATCTATGGATTCAAGAAAATCAAGCAATATTGAAAAGTGAAAAGAGTACATAATGTTTCCTCTGTTAACATTTTGATAACATGCTTTAGAAAAATCTTTCTATATTTGTCTTTCTCATATAAATAGAACCAATCTATACACACTACTTTGCAATGTTTTCTGTTCATAATATTAACAAACTTGTACTCTGTACTTGTTAGCAATTTTCACATCTTTATGCATAATGGTTGTTTTATATCTGTACATAATTTATTCAACCAATAAATTATTGATGGATAATCATCCAAAACATAGAGATGCAAGTGAAGTTTCCTCATGCATTCATATATGCTCAACAATACAAGAATATATATAAGTTAATATTGCAGGTGCCCTGAATTCTGTTGGAATCTAATTCTCTGACATTCAGAAGACACGTCTGGGAGTGGCCCAGGGAGCCTGGCTTGGACCTTCAACTTCAGCCTCAGAGGCAGAACATTGAAAACTGAATCAGCACAGTCAAATACAGATTCCTCCAGGCGTAATTTTTGTTTTAAATATGTAAAAAAAAATTTATTGTAGGGTTATTTTAACTAATATGGTGCTCCCAATCCCATATTAATTTATTTTTGATTTCTGCAGGTTTAAACTTGGAAAAAGATGGAATAGCTCATGAGTGCTCTTATATCTTAATTAGAGTAGGTAGCTATCCTAGTTTTTTATCTAAAGTTTATATATATATATATATATATATATATTCTTGTATATATATATGTATATATATATATATATCTAGATATAAAATTAGAATGATTGGGTCAGAACATGTTATATTCAGTCACATGTTATAAAATTTCTGTACACAAAGATTAAACAATGTACACACCCACCAACAGGAGTTGAGAGGTCAATCTCTTTCTCAAAAACTAGGTTTATTTAATGTTTTAAATTTCTTTTTTTTTTCTTCCTTTTTGTCTTTTTTTGTGTCCGGCAACGGATCGCAACCCTCAGTGTCGTGCCCGTACCGGACCAGGACCGGCAACGGGATCGCAACCCTCGGTGCTGCGCCCGCACCTCGCTCAGCCAGTGAGCGGGAACTGGTCTGTATGTGGGATCCGAACCCACAGTGGGAGCACCGCTGCGCTCCCAAGTGGCGTGCCACCGAATGTTTTAAATTTCTATCAATTTTAGAATTTTACTTTTTTTTGTTGACTGCCTTGGATTGAATGTCCCCCCAAAACTTAACCCCATGTAACTGTTGAGGATAAGAAATCCTATTGTGGTAATTGAAAGTTGGGGCCTTGAAATGTTGATTAGATTTTAAGGACTGTACCCTTTGAGTGGATTGATCCATTCTTGGAATAATGGGAGTGATTCTGGTTGTTTTAGAAGGGGAGTGAATGAGGAGGTTAGTCTCTCTCTCCGCATCTCCCATCTCACAGTATGATACTCCACATCACTGAAGCTACCAAGGAAGACATTCACCAGGTGTGCTCCCTGGACTTTAAACTTCTCAGCTTCCAAAGCTGTAAGCAATAAATTTTGTTTTCTTACAAAGTTGCCTATTTCCAGGTATTTGGTATAAGCAACAGAAATGGATTAATACAATGAGACTGCACATTTATCAAGTATTTGAATTCCTACTAAGATCTCAATTCCTTTTTTGAAATTTGACCTGAGCTTCTTTCATCATTGATTATTTTTTATATTTAATTTTTTTTTTTCCTTTTTGTCTTTTTCCGTGTCCGGCAACGGATCGCAACCCTCAGTGTCGCCCCCGCACCAGACCGGGACCAGCAACGGGATCGCAACCCTTGGTGTTGCTCCCGTGCCTCGCTCAGCCAGTGAGCGGGAACCGGTCTGTATGTGGGATCCGAACCCTCAGCGGGAGCGCCACCGCGCTTCCCAAGCGGCGCACTGTAGCAGTGCGCCACCGGACCGGCCCGTTATATTTAATTTTTTATTTGAGATATTCACATAATATGAAATTCACCTTTTTAGAGTATTCAATTCATTCATGTTTAGTATATTCACAAGATTAGTCAAAAATAACCCCTATTTAATTCACAATGTTATCACCACCCTAAAATTAAACTCCATACTCAATAACGGGAACACCCATTTCCCCCTGCCTTCAGTCTCTGGTAAAAACTGATCTACCTTTTGTATTTGTGGATTTCTCTATTCCAGACATTTCATATAAATGTGGACTTTTATGTCTGTCTTCTTTTACTTCGTGTAATGTTTTCAAAGTTAATTCATGTGGTAGCATGTATCACTATTTCGTTCATTTTTATGGCCAAATGATATTCCATTATAAAATGTAACACTTTTTTGATCCATTCATCAACTGATAAATAATTGCATTGTTTCTACATTTTGGCTATTATAAATAATACTGATAGGACCATTTCTGCACAAGTTTTTGCAGAAGCCTATGTTTTCAGTTTTTTTGATTATAAAACAAAGTGGAATTATTGGTCCATTTGGTAACTCTCTGTTTTACTTTTTGAGGAACTGTCAAACTGTTTTCAAAGCACTTCAGCATTTTCTATTCTCACTAGCAAGGTACAAGAACTCCAATTTCTCCACATCCTTCTCAATATTTATTATTCTTTTTCTTTTTGATTATAGCTATCCTGGTGGGTATGAAGCTGTATTTCACTGTGGTTTTGATTTATATGTCCTTCATGACTGATGATGGTGAGCATATTTTCATGGTCTTTTTGGACAAATATATCCTCTTTGGAGAAATATCTATTCAAATTCTTTAACTATTTTTAAAATTTGGTTATTTGTCTTTTTATTGTTTGCTGTAATAATTATTTTTATATTCTGGATATGACTCTCAATCAGATATATGTTTGGCAAATATTTTCTCCCATTTTGTGGGATGTCTGTCACTTTGAAAGTATCCTTGTTATAACAGATATTTTTTAATTTGGATGAAGTGTAATTTATTTTTTCCTTTGTTACTTATTCTCTAGGTGTATTCAGATTTTCCTTATCTTCTTCAGTATGTCTGTTTTGGTAGTTTGTGTCAATAGGAATATGTTCATTTCATGTACGTTATCTTATGTGTTGGTATATGATTTTCTATAGTACTCCTTTATAATCATTTTTATTTCTATAAAATTGGTAGTATTATCCCATATTTTATTCATGCTCAAATCAGGATAGTCGCATTGTATAATGTAATCTTTTTTCGTGGCCTTTTACCAATTCCTCCCTAACCTCCCTTCCGCTCCTCCTCTCCCACCTCTGGTAACTTCAGTTCTGTTCTTTCCTTTTTAAAGTTCGATGTATCATTGTTATTGTTGTATCTTTCTTTCTTTTAAACATTTTTTATTAATTTGCTTATTTTTTAGCTCCCACTATGAGTAAGGACATGCAGTATTTCTCTTTCTATGCCTGGCTTCTTTCACTTAATATGATTTGCTGTAAGTTCACCCATGTAGCAGCGAATGGCAGTATTTCATTCTTTTTTATGGCAAAGGAGTATTTCATTGTGTAAATATACAACATTTTCCTTATCCAAACATCTGCCAATGGGCATTTAGGTTGGTTACAACTCTTAGGTATTGTAAATAGAGCTCTTCACAGAAATAGAAAAAAACAATCCTAACATACATATGGAACAAAAAAAGACCTTGAATAGCCAAAGCAATCCTGTGCAAAAAAGGTAAAGCCAGAGGTGTAGCACTACCTGCCTTAAAACTAGATATCCATATGTAAAAGAATGAACTAGACTTACACCTCTAGCCATATACCAAAATTAACTCAAAATGGGTTAAAGACTTAAATATAAGACCTGAAACCGTAAACCTTTTAAAAGAAAACATAGGGGAAACACTTCTGGAAGTAAGACTGGGCAAAAACTTTATGAGTATGACCCCCAAAGCACAGGCAACAAAAGGAAAAATAAGCAAATGGGATTACATTAAACTAAAAATCTTCTGCACAGCACAGCAAAAGAAACAACTAACAGAGCAAAAAGACCAACTACAGAGTGGGAGAAAATATTTGCAAACTATGCTTCTGACAAAGGATTAATATCCAGAATATACAAGGAATCCAAACAGCTTAACAGTAAAAAAAAATACAAGTATTCCAATTAAAAAATGGGCAAAGGAGCTGAGTGGGCATTTCTCAAAGGAAGATATACTAATGGCCAATGGTCATATGAAAAAATGCTCAGTATCACTAATCATCAGGGAAATGCAAATCAAAACCACATTGAGATATTACCTCACCCCAGCTAGACAGGCTACTGTCAAAACAACAGAGAATAACAAATGCTGGTGAGGATGTGGAGAATGAGAAACCCTCCTACACTGTCGGTGGGACTGTAAATTGGTGCAGCCATTATGGAAAACAGAATGGAGGTTTCTCAAACTACAGATAGAACTTCCATATGATCCAGCTATCCCACTGCTTGGTATATACCCAAAGGAATGGAAATCATCATGTCAAAGGGATAACTGAAACCTGACCATTTAGAATAATATAATTTGGCAACTTTTGAAATCAGATTTTCCTCCCTCTCTCAGGTTTGTTACTGTTGCTATTTGTTGTTGATTATACTTACTTAGTGATTTTTCTGTGCTGATCCTGAAAAGTGGGTCTTCCTTTTTACGTGTGTATACTAGAATATCTTTTCTGCTTGTTTAGTTGTCATTTAATGATTAAACTGATTTTTTTTTAAATGCTTGCGATGTATTATTCTCTGTTTTGTTCAGAGTCCCTATGTGTATGTTGGAACACACATTTAACTCTTAGCTAGGCAGCTGGTAATTAATTTTTATCTTTTGGTTTTTTTTGCTTGCATAAGCATCAGGTTAACCACAGATGAGAATTTAGAGCCTTTTAAGGTCTTTCTGTGTATATACACATCCCTGTGCATGCTCACAGCCTTAAACGTGTGTGGCTTTCCAGATACCTAGGAGTGTATCAGAGCTCTTCAAAGCCCCTATTGACATCTCATACCCTGGTGTTTCCTTCTAAGCTTTTATGTTTGCCTGTTGTTTTACTCAATTGTCAGTAACGTCCTCCAGCAACAATATATACTTTCAGTCATATGTTTTATCTAAATTTTAAAACTTGTTGGCAAATTTAAAGTGTTAGGTAACTAATTATTATGGATCTTGTGCTCTCTTATGATGTAATCTTCATTCTTACTATTCTTATTGCCAACTTCTCTTTTCAGTTTTTATTTGTCAGAAATTGAGAGGGATGTCTGTTTTATTATTCTTTTAAAAAAAGTAACTTCTGTTATATTAATTATGTTTATTCTTTTCTATTTCATTACATTTTCTTCTTAGATTTGTATGTTAATACTTATAATGTTTTTTGTTAATTTTTAAATATTTTTTCATGTAAATTCATTCAAAGTAATGTAATTTCTTTATCCATACTGATTAACTACTGCCAACAAAATTTGATAGTGAATTCCTTGTCTTTCAGTACTACATGTTTTTAAAATTTCAATAATTGTTATTTTTTCATTGTCTTTTTTTTCTAATAATTTGTTAGTCGTGAAGCATTTATTTTTTCTGGTATAGATTATGAAACACCAGCTTTTCTTTGGGTGATATTCATATTACTAATCATTTTTATGTGCAATATTAACTTGAAATATATGTTAATTTTTATATGCAATCCTGTCCTCGTTTACATCATCATGTAAAAGAATTGTTCATCTACTCCAGTTTTTAAGAATTTTTAAATTTTATTTACTTACCTTTTTTATTTTTTTTTACTAAGAATGACTTTTTTCACATGTTTTTTCTATTTCTCTGGAGATGGTCATAATATTTTCCTTCTCAGAAATGTACACTAAATATATTAACTTTTATTGATGATTTTCTCAATAAATGAACATTTTTATGTTTTTATTTATTCATAGGGCATTACTCTTTTAATGGAAATCTGTACTCTGCTTGCTGTTTTATGATTTTTTTTCTTTTTTGCATTGATATTAAGGATAATATTTGATTATAATCTTTTCCTGATATATTCCTTGGTATCAATGCTGTATTTCTTCATAAAAAGAATCTAATCACTGAATCAGTGCAATGTTAGAAACCAGCTTTCATTTATGGTTCTGGCATGAAAGGGTCAGAGCCGCTGCCAGGGAAAAGTGAAACATCGGTTTTTCTTTTGTATATTTTTTTACCAGAATTTTGGGGGTAAATAAAAGACAAAATGATACTCCGCTGCTAATTGTTTCTCTTTCAACTTTGGCCCAAGGCATCCTAGAATTTCCTCTTGTAATTCATTTTAATAATTAGATTTGGAGCACACTCTTGCTCATGTACATTTATGGCAATAACTACAATGCTTAATGGTGGTCTGTTCACCCCCAGTATTGCTGTTTGCTGAATATTGACATAACACCTGCAAAAGACCTGTCATTTCCCAATTTCAAAGACAAAACAGAATACTAGTAAACAAAATGTGAGGAACAGAGTGTAAGACCCATGCACCATGCACAAATCCCACACGTCGGGATGGCTCACCTCACAAAGACCACAAGATAGAGACCGTTGCAATAAACATGAGGTTTTATTATTCCAGCATGCTGGGGTCGCTTCATCTCCAGGACAAAAGTGGCCTCCAGTTTACAATACAAGCACCTTTTATACAGTTTTTCCTGAACAGATCTCTATGACAGGATGAGTTATTGGTTATCTGTGGCGCCCTTGGATTTATGGGCAGACTTTAGCAGGCTGGCACCCGGATAGATCTAGATCTGTGGCGCCTTTAGATTTACAGGTGGGCTTTAGCAGGCTGGTACCCCTGATAAGGAACAGCGCTTCTCTCAATCGTTTATCTTCCCTGGGGCCTGGCCAGGAGGCTCATAGATAAGGTACTGGTCTGTTCCTGGAACTGGGTGGGGGGCCATTCCCTTCTTGGAATGTTTAGTGTACTTGGGCCCACCTGCCCTTTGTATGGCCTCTTTAGAAGCTGCTTAATAGCCCCTTAGAAGCTGCTTTACATCTCAATAGCCCCTTAAAAGCTGCTTAATAGCCCCTTAGAAGCTGCTTTACATCTCAATAGCCCCTTAAAAGCTGCTTAATAGCCCCTTAGAAGCTGCTTTACTTAGAATGTCATTAGCAAGCATTTGTCACAAAACCGTGTATACTAAAGTTTATATTTTTCTACAATCCCCTACAATTCCACTAAAGTTTATATTTTTCTACAATCCCCTAAGAGAGTCTAAGGCAGACAATAAAACAAAAAGTAGACAAGAATAAACATGACATAGAGAAAATGTATTTGGAAAAATGTCTCATATTTTCTTTAAAAAGAAGTCCTTTGATTAAAAGAAAAATCAGGTTGACATAGCGGAGAAGTAAAACGAACAAAAGATTATGTTAATATGTGTTAAATGTTAATATATTTTAAAATAAGGTTTCAATTACCCATTAAAATGAGAATTTTAAACTCAAATGTTTCCATTAAGTCAAAGACACAACTGTCCTTACATATAAAAGACTTCTTCTATTTTATTTTTTTGATTTTAAAATTTTCTTATTTTTATTTATTTTTCATTTAAACATAATTGATTATACATATTTTGGAGGTACAGAGTTGACTCTCAATACCTGTGTACAATATGCGATGATCAGATCAGGATAATTAGCATATTCATCATTACAAAACATAATCATTCTTTGTGTCCATTAACCAATTTCTCACTAGCCCGCTTTCCTACTTCCAGTAACCACAGTTTTGTTCTTTCCTTCTAGTAACTTCTAGTAACCACAGTTCTGTTCTCTCCTTCTGAAAGTTCAATGCATTATTGTGATTCCCTTTCTTTCTTTCATTCTCTTTCTTTCTTTCTTTCTTTCTTTCTTTCTTTCTTTCTTTCTTTCTTTCTTTCTTTCTCTCCTTCTGAAAGTTCAACCTATTATCGTGATTGTTCTTTCTCTTTCTTTCTTCCTTCATTTATTTATTGGTTTCTCTCTCTCTCTCTCTCTCTCTCTCTCTCTTTCTTTTTCTTTCCTTCCTTCCTTCCTTCCTTCTTCCCTTTCTTTCTTTCATTCTCTTTCTTTCTTTCTTTCTTTCTTTCTTCTCCCACTTATGAGGGAGGACATGTGACATTTCTCTGACTTTTTTATGCTTTAATATCATTACATGGCAAACTCACCCACCAAGCTGTCCACTGGCATATTTTGGTTGATTTGTTTGCCTCTGAAGTGGGATTACCACACCTTTGTTATTAGCAAAACAAACAAGTTTGTGGAAATGACTCTCTCAAAGAAAGTGGAATGAGATTCACATGGTTGAAATAACTGCTATATATATAGATACACTTCCAATGACACAATCTTTCTTGAAAGATTATTGAAGTCAGTGGTAAAGTTATAAATTTCAGATATTTGTTGTATGTATTCACTTACATTGCAAATTACATCATATTATTTGTAAAATTTGTTAAAATTATACTAATTCTTTATTATCTATTGATTTAAAGGGTCTATTTATCCATAGGGTAGTTAAGATGCAACATAAGTAGCTTGCAAGTGGTTGTGTTTAATTGTGTTCCTTGAACCCTAAGAAAAAATTTGTTGCACGCATAGTTTAAATGGTTTAAAAAAATGACGTATTGTCTCCACACTCTATGACAGGATAGTTAATTTGTCAATAATCCTCCTAATGTACAGAAATATAAATACCATACTACAGATGTATTCTAATTTATAGAAAATGCTTAAAGATATTTGCATTTGTTGTCAAGTCAAAAGATAAAAGGTCTCCACAATCAAAGCATATTTTTAAATATATCGCCTGATTATAAAGTTAATATATTATTTATTACAAAATATAAAACTAGGAAATCAAATGTTCTTGTAATCTACTCTCCATATTGTTATATTTATATCATCATTTATATTGGTTTTACATTTAAAAACATTTTAAGAAGACAGTACAATGGAAATAAATATCCTTCCAAGATAGCATTTTTAAAGCTGCATAGAATTTGCTCAGTAAATATGCATTAACATTAACAGCCCCTTATGCTGAACATTTAAGTTGTTTTCCATTTTTTATTAGCATCCCCCTACCAGATCTTATTGCAAATCTTTGATAATTCATTAGAATGAATTTCTGGAATTGGAGTTATTTACAATGTTTAGTATTCTTAGTCAAAATATACTACAGACAATTTGAACCATTGTATTATGCTACTAGGCATAAAAACTGAATACATTTACTCATATATTCAGCATCATTAAATGTTATATTTTAATAGCAGTCACTTTTATAAAGAAAAAATGTTATCTCATTTTGATTTTAATTTTGATTACTAGAAAGACCAGTGCATATTTTAAATTAAAAAAAAAAAAAAAACTTAATAAGTAGGTACCGTAGTTTTAACTTGTGATTTTTCTTAACTTTTGATTTTCAATAATGTTTTTAAATACATCTTTTAAAAATTATGCTCTAGAAACTTTATCCTTAATGAAATTATTGTTGTGTCATTTTAATTGAGCCTGGAATTATATAAAGTAAACCTGAAAGTAACTTCCTGTTTAGATTACCAGTAAATATTCTTTTTTTTTTTTTTTTCCTTTTTGTCTCTTTTTTCATGTCCGGCAACGGATCGCAACCCTCAGTGTCGTGCCCGCACCTCGCTCAGCCAGTGAGCGGGAACCGGTCTGTATGTGGGATCCGAACCCTTGGCAGGAGTGCCGTCATGCTCCCAAGCGGCACACTATAGCAGTGCGCCACCGGGCCGGCCCTACCAGTAAATATTCTAACAACTTTTTAAGATTGGGATTTTATTCTATTACATTCATTTATGGAATAATAATGTGTTACTTAAATTCCTAAAAAACTACAATCTTCAAGAACCATCTTGACCCACATTAGGAAGAAGAAGAGAAATATTCAGAAAATAGAGATTTGTTCTAATGCAATTTGGAAAAATTAATTAATGTGTTGATTAGGTATTGCTCCTAGTTGAAATTTTGAATATTTACACCAGTTTTGGGTTTCTCAATTGTATATGGTATTCTCTATTTAGCAGGATAAGCATTTCCTACTTTAAAGGAATCTTTGAGTATTTTTAGAATAATGGCAAGTCTTTGTAGACTTTGATTTATTGTACTCAGACACTGATTAATCTACCACATTATTTTAATTATTTTCTTCATTAAAATTATTTCCCCATAATGATTTAAGTCTCTCACCAAAAGATAATGGCAGGAAAGGGAATATGAGACTTTTAATATTCAGTGATGAATCTCTGAGAGGATATATATGACTATCAAGAGATGCTGGAGCATTGACACTTCTACCTCTGAGATTCCTTATTGAATATGAACAAAATCATTAGGCCAAAGAGTTACTACAAAGATACAGGTAGTCAACATCTGATAAAAAACCATGTGATGTGTCAACAAGTCTATCGAGAGTAACAAAGCAGGGAAGATAGATGGCAAACATTCTACATGAAATCCCAGGGGTGGGGAAGTGGAAACACATAGCTTGTTCATCTATTAAAACACTTCTTGAAGCAGCAGTAAATGTTGCTATCTGATCACTCCTGGAGAACACTCACTTGTCCTGTGGTATGCTTAGGTCTTTATGACTATGCCTTGACTACTAGCTAAATAATATTCTTCACAGGAGCAAAGTGTTCCTGTTTGCTTCTATATGTCATAAAGAAGATTGTAGGATGGTTATATAAGTGACAAATCAAAATGTAATTGATGTCTATGCTTCTACTATCCTAAAAGTATAGTAATGTTTTCTCATTCAAGAATAAACCATAATTACATGTAATGAGGAAGATCACAAGGTAGCCTTTTCAGACCTTACTGAGGCTACAGAAAGCACCAAAAGGGTTTTGGGCTTTTAAGGTGGCTTGCTTTTAAAAACAGCCTACATCAACAAAACAAGGAAGATGCTTTTGAAAGTTGGACAGACCTCAGACCCACGTCCTGGATAGCTATTTTATATATATATATATATGTGTGTGTGTGTGTGTGTGTGTGTATGTGTGTGTGCACGCACACGTGCATGTGTATGTATGTGTATATATGTGTATATATATATATATATGTATATGTTATTATATATATGTCATTTTTCATCTTGAGCCACATGCTATTTCCCACAATGTCATAATTCTATATACTGTGTTGAAAATAAATGTACCTCAACTATTTTTTATGTTACATCATGCTATTTTTTATTATTACAGGCTTTTTGACTCTCTGAAATGCATATATGAAAATATATTACACATATATGATACAGAGTTCATGCCTATTAAATCGTCTTAAAGGGTTTTACTTTAGCAAATATACGTTTTTATTTATTATTGTATTTTGGCTAATTTTATACTTTTCCTCAAATTCTTGCTCTGCTTACATAGCTGAGTCTGCAATTAGACTATAAACTTTTGTGGAGAATGACTGTATTTAGTTCAGCTCAATCATGGTGACTATACACGTTCATTTAAAATATTTACCTTGTTTTTACTAACTGACAGGTATAAAAACAATACAGATCAGAATACAGTGAAATAAATACAAGTGATACACGCTGTTAATAAATTAAAATAAGATAAAAATGGAGAATGTCTGGTAGCGGTGCTCCTATGCAGGGCAGGCAATTCTGAGACTGCATGGTCAGAAAGGCCTTTCTGAGGAGCTGCCCTTTGAATTGGATCTGAACAATGACAAGTAGATAGCTATGGATGTCTGAAGGAAAGGCATTGCAGGAAGATGAAACAGCTGGTTCACAGGCCCAAAATGAGAACGAGCTTGGGCTGTTGGAGTAACAGAAGGACGGCGGTGTGGCAGGATCATAACAAACAAGGCAGGGAATGGTGTGGGATAGAGTTAAAGAGGTAGGCAGGGAGCATACTGGAAAAGTGGAATATGGAGTTTGGATTCTATTTTAAGAGAAAGGAGGAGCCTCTCAAGGGTTTCAAGCAGGCTATGGCATGCTCAGTTTTATGTTTTAAAATATTGCTGCTGTAAGAAGTTTGCATAGTCCCAGGGCGAGAGTGGAAGCAGGCAAATCAGTCAGGACATGATTCTAATAGTTCAAGCTGGAGGGAAGGGTGGTGTGAGGGAGGGATAGGAGGAATAGATAGCAGGGTATTTGTCCAGAGGGATTTAACCAGGCAGGCTCATGAAGCTAGAGCTCCTCAACCATCACTTACACAGGCTTCTTCTGAGGTCATTTACCATTACTAGTCACAGTTTTATAATGTTTTTCTTAATAAAATATGGTCCAAAATTGTATAAAATGCAGGTCCTATATAGTCTGGATTCAAATTGTCTGGCAATAGTACACTGGAAAAAAAATGTTACCTGAATGTATTAACTAATCTTTAAGCTATAGGGGCATCATTAGTTCTATACACACACATGTACACACACACACACATTTGCTATCTTGAAATATTTACAGGTATGATAGAAAGCATAGTCCTGTTAATCATATAAGGCAACCTTCCGAAGGTGGCCAGGACCTGGCTTCTGAGTCAGTATAGCCATTTCCATGGCTGCTACATTCTACCTTCCAAAGAAGCTCAACTTCAAAAAGAATGCTTAATTTTCTTAAATATTTCTTACTCAAATCTTTTGCATTTTTTTTTTTTTGGAAAGAGACAGAAGCTGCCCAGAATTGAGGTAACTATTTCCACCAAGAAATAATTTTATGTTTTATCAAAAGGCACTGATTACCACGTAGGAGAACATTTCTATGTATAGCCAGATCCATCTGGATGATAATGTCCATTAGTTAGGAAGTTGAACATCCACATGTTTTCCAACATATAATCATCTAAACTCTAAATAGCTAATCAGGCTATTTTAAGTGTCTTAATGTGCTTTTTTAACATATATGGAAATATCAACGACTTTAATTGTATATCATTTCTCTATATACTAAAAATACATTTCTATCTACCCAGAAATCTGCAGTTTCAAAGAATAGATTGGTTGGATCTCAGATATAAACATTTCACTACACCCTCCCATACTTTATGGAGCAGACTTATATAAAGGAAAAAAAACAGAATTATTGATGGAAGCAAGAACAGGTTAAGATATAATTTCTTCTTTTCTTTATTTTATGTATTTTTAATTTTAATTTGTATTACAAAATACTACACACTGATATAAAGAATAGTACGAATAAAAGCTTTCCCCCAACTGTGTCCCATTCCTTATTCCCAAGTCCTAGAGATGATATATGAGAATAATTTGGTATATAT
Organism: Galeopterus variegatus; assembly: GCF_000696425.1. NCBI lineage: Eukaryota > Metazoa > Chordata > Mammalia > Dermoptera > Cynocephalidae > Galeopterus > Galeopterus variegatus. The sequence goes on from NW_007726809.1 coordinate 306,794, forward strand.
GCTACTAGATCACACAAACATACATGCACTTATGGGTTTGCACACGTATACACTTGTACACACACTGATACATGTGCATATATTTTTTAGAAAGATAATATCAAACAATAAAGTTGTCTACACTTTTTTACTTGCAGTATAGCATGCACATAATTTTACATTATGACATTAAACTTTTTCTTTCATTTCCTGATAACTATATATTATTCCATAATAAGTCTCATTGTTAATATAACTTTTTACTTACTAATAGATGTTTAAATTCCCTTTCTCTTCCACTGACTCTCCAGTTTATTATTAATTTGTTACCATGAAAATCTTTGTGCACATACTCAAGAAATTTCTAGGGAATATTTCTATATATTATTTTCCTTAGAAGAGGAATTGATAAGACAAAGGCTATTGACATTTTGTATTTTGATGATTATTGAATAACTGTTTTTTCAAAAATGCTATACTAATTTACTTTCCCTCCAAAAATGTTTGGCACCATCTTTTTCCCACACAACTGCCAACATACTAAGAAAACATTTTTTCTTGTAAAAATTTTTGTTTTTCTAGAATTACAAATCACATCTTTTATTAATATTTGCTTGTTTTTTCTCTACCTATTTCTCTTCCATGGCCAGATTTTCAGTATAATGTACTTTCCCAAATATAAAATTACTTGTATTACTGAAGAAAGCAAGTAGTCTATCATTTTTTTTTTTTAAATTCTTTATTTTTGTTCTCTAATCACTATCCCAGGAGGAGCCTCTGGCTTTGCAAAACCCTCAAAACTTGTAGATCTTTAGGGCAGAAGTGCTGCTGGCATTCTGGGACTTTCTTTAATATTGTCTTGGGAATCTCTTTCACATCTTGCTTAGGTAAGAGCTTCTGTTTCTGTGATGTCATGTCTTCTTTATAAGATTACTATCCTATTTTAGGAGCAAATTTTTACAGTGAATTGCAGAGAAAGAGCTTATGAGGAATCAATTGTTTTAATTTGTATATCTACAAATGCCTTTTTTAACCATACATGAGGTTTATCATTTGGCTTGGTCTAGAATTTGGTTTTGGAATAATTTTTGTCTGATAAATAGTATTATTTTTACAAATTTGCACCGAATTCTGAACTTTTATATAAGCCTTATTCTTTCCTTTTTATAAACTTTTAGGGTTCTCTCTATTCATTGTATTTTAGTTTCTTGGTAATGTGCTTTGCTGCAAGTCTTTCTTCATGCATTGCACTAGAGAACTTCATGGTTCCACAAACATTTTTCATGAAAGTTTTTTTGTATTTTTTCTTTGATAATTTTGTTCCCTCCATTTTTCCCCCTCTCTTTTAGAAAATCGACTAAGCTGAAGATAAATATGTCAGAATGTTTCTCTATTTTTCATATAATTTTTTTCTGAGATTTCCTCAAATTTAAATTGCAACCTATTAACCTTTAAGTTGGATTTTCATATCTTTGATTTTTAGAAACATTTTCTTGACCTATATTGTTTGAATATTCTTTTTTTCTCGATCAGATTTTGCTTTTGTTACATTATGCAGTTTTTCTCTTCTTTATGATAGTATTAAACATAGTTTCTTCTGCTCCTTGAATTTTCTCTTTCCTCTGACTTCTTTCATTCTACTTATTACTTTTGTTTCTATCTTTCAAGTTAAAGGATTTTGTCAAATCCTTTCTATCTTTCAAGTTAGAGGATTTTGTCAAACCCATTCATATTTATTAGCAGTGCATTTAAATGTTATTAGAATCTTGGTATTTGTGCAGGGCTAGGGTATAGAGGTCTTTTGATTGGTGTTATTACAGTTCCTTTTTATAGTCCATTTCTCACAAGATGAATCCAAATTCTTTTGCCTCATGAGTTTAAGTTCAGCTGACAACATGTTCGGGCTGGGAGATGGTCCCTTGTTTTCAGTAAAGTACCTTCTTTCCAGCCTGTTTCTGATTTCCCTGAGTGCAATGCCTTCAGGATAAACTTTTTCAGAGTCAAAACCTTCTGCCTTCTGTAAGATTTAGGGAGGTGCAGTGACCTGGCTACTTGGCTAGATGATGGAGATCCTGGGGCCTTAATGTTCCTCAGATGTTCCAACATTCCCTCAGTTTTGGCCCTACCACGTACCTTTGGCTTCAGATATACCTGGTGCCTGCCTTGCCTTACTGAGCCTTTATAGCAAAAACCAGCCTACTTTTAATTTTCCTCTCAAGCCTGCGAACCAGCTCTCTCACATCAATACATACTCTGTGAAAGCAGCAAAACTTTGATTCCACTTTGCATATTCCACAAAGTCTGCCTTTGCCAACTCTTCCTGTCTCTTTGTCTTTGAAGCTTTGTATGTATTTTATTCCATTACTACCATTTTGGGAAGTTTCAGAGATAAATATGTATGTTTGATATTCAAAGACTAAAATGAAACCTTCAGTTTTGATTTTTTTAATTCAAGAACAGGTTATATGTATCTATTTATTCAGAATTTGTATTGTTTGCCTCAATACTATTTTAATTTCTTCGATATCAGTCCTACACATTTTTGTTAAGTTCTTTCCTAGGTTTATTTATTTATTTTAAAAAATATTTTGGCAATTCAAAACACAAATGCTTAAAATATTCATGGTCTTTTGTATGAAAATTTCATTTCCACAAACCTGTCCTTAGAGAATAATCTAAAAATGCAATTTCAAAATTATGTGACAATGACACATTTCTTGTTTTCTGAAACTGATCTAAGGTATTTATTCGAAAAATGGAAAAGTGTAAAAACAAATATAGAGAGCTTAGTGAGAATGTAGTTCTTCATAAATATAATCAAACAGAACATGGCAATGTTATGAATGTAAAACTGAGTCTCAGAATAGTTATATGACTTTTGCAAGGTAAAGAGTCCCACGTACCTACTGAGATTTAGGAGGTTCCTCTTCATTGAAGGACACTTGGTGTAAAAAAAGTCACCTTCAGAGAAGTTTCCAAAAGTAGGTTCAAAACTTCATAATAAATAGCTAGAATGTTTGATTGGTCCAACTGGTTGATTTGAAATATGAATTTAAAAATTATAAAAATGAGTTATTTAGATGCTATATATCATAATTACTAATGTAGAGTAAGTTTTAGAATTTAAAAGAACTAATATTAATTTTTAGTATAATTTTCTATGACAATATTTAATAGATAACATCATATTTGGAATAAACAGTTTGAAGAAAGAACATTTTTTGCAAGAATTTTCAAGGACTTCCTTCATTAAGAAAATTCCAAAGAGCTCTTCATCTTTTGATATTCAAGTCATTATCTCTTGAAAGATCTCTTTTCTTCTCATCTACTGTATTTCTCTTCTTCAGTTACTAACTTGCTAACTTTGATAGAATCTTCATTTCTTGTTGGTTTTTCATGTGATTTTGTTGGTTCTCCAAAGTCACTTTACTAGATTTCATGAGACTTTGTAATCTTTGCAAACTTAACAAATCCCTTACTTTTTATGCTTAATATTTGTATTGAAAGATTTTTTACAATATTGGAAGATCAGAAAAGGTGTGATGTGACAGATAAAACACAGTGTTTAGGCTGAATAGAATATATAAATAAATAATCAGATCATTGGTGAGTGCATTCATGTTATAATCACAGTAGCTTCCCTGTTAACTGTTAGCATTTGAATAAATGGCTTTCCTGTATAAAAGTTTATTTGTACCTATTCTTAATTGCTATAAACTTTATTTTTGTTTAAGGTTTACAGTAGTTCTTTGGTCTCTCATGTTAAAAGTTACCTCTCACTGGTGAGTCAGTTCTTTCTGGGGTCAGTGAATCTGCCTAGAGCTAATCCTCTACCTATATTCCCTGCCTCTTTTCACCTTTCTTAAACCTTGTCTAAAATATCAGAAGGTAAGCTCTAAAGAAAGGTATAAAAAGCTATCTTATAAGTTTCATGAGTTTTGGGATGCAGATTTTATGACTTCCCTCTGTTTGCTTAAAATGACACTGGAGAACACTACTTCTGTGAGCATTTCACGTATTATACACTCATACATACACACACATATGAGGGTAATACAAAAAGTCCATGCAACGCATTATACACTCATACATACACACACATATGAGGGTAATACAAAAAGCCCATGCAAGGATACATATTATCTTTTAACTAGATTTTCCATGAACTTTTAAAAGAACGCTTGTATATCCCAAGGGAAGCTACTGGAGTTTTTTTGTTGTTGTTAACAAACAAAAAAAGTACAAGGCATTTTAAAGTCTTTAATATGCTTTTGTGCAAAATAACTTCAACATGTGTTATGAGATGTGATGTGTAGTATATTTCAAAATCTTAATCAACTTCAGATTTCTTTATTTTTAATAACATCTTGGTGGACTACTATACAGAAAATATTTCAAAAAATCTAGCTACCATACTATATATTTTTTTCTCACTTATTTTTGAATCTAATTACTTTCAAAGTTTAGAACACTGCATAGCTCACACTCATGGAACTGAAGTTGAAGCATTATATTTGGTATTTTATAGTGTCTTATGAAACTCCATGCACCAATATTTTACTGAAAGCCAAGTCCAATTAAAAATTCCAGCTCTTTGTTGACACTTTCAAGGTATTTTTCTTTTCTTTTTTAAAATTTTTTCTTCAGCAGAGATAATGAACCACTTTCTCCTTTGGATTGCCTATAAACCGGTGGCTCTCAGTGAGGAGTGGGGCAGGGGAGACATTGGTAATATCTGGATACATTTTTGTTGGTCACATTTTGGGGGTGGGGGGAAAGAAGGCTGCTACTGGCATCTAAAGGCAAGACCAGAGACACTGTTAAACATCTTACAATGCACAGAGCAGACCCCGATTAGTGTCGAGGTTGAGAGAAACTGCTGTACACTGCTGTGCTTTCCAGAAACCCTTTTTCACAAACCTCTGAAGTGATATTGTGGTAAAAATCTGGAAATACCTAAGTTAAACTAAAAAACTAGAAGATATATGAATATGACTTTCTTCCCTTTCAGGTGAAATAAATATTGACTAGGAAAAAGCAACTTTCTCAAACCCCTAAAGTGCAAGTCTAATTGTAAATAAACTCTTAAATAGTCTAAAAGAAACACTAACTGAACTTGATAGATAAATTAATGCTGTGGGCCAATCTCAGGCAATGCTCATGCTTCGACACGTTCCTTAACATTTTCCCTCCTCTAATACTTAGATTGAAAGTGGATTTCTAATTCTTATTCCACTCATTACTTAACAGGAACACTGAGGTCACAGCAAATAAAGCGGTGTGAGTTAATGAGAACAGCTTTAGCCAAAGAGGAGGTATTTCTCCAAGTACATCAAGTGCTTCACATATATTAAGAAACCCCAGCTGAATAGATTTAATAATGTTGGGATTTACACAATTATTACAGAACCTTCATTATTCACCCAGTCTGCGTATTACCACAGCACAAATGAACATCTCAGTCTGGTGGTATTAACATTGCCTTTTCTCACCCATTCCCGGACCATCTGCTCCATGAGGATCATTCACTGCTTTAACATTTAACAGTTACCCAACTGCAACTTAGCAGATTTGTGTACTTTTGAAAACAGCTGGTTTAATAACTGCTTCAGAGCTTTTGGATAAAGAAATTATTTTGTAGTGCTTTATAATAGTCTTTTTTTTATCGGTGCCTCTGAGGAAAGAGCATTACACTTGCTCCATTTATGCATCTGCAATTGCTCGTAATATTTCTTGTCACATTTGGAAACATATTTTCCGTATTTATAGCACAATAATGTAGGAAATCTTTATTACCTTCCTTGTTTTTGCTGTTTGTTTTTTAAATGTCTCTGAGGACTAGACTGAAACCTTTTGCGTGAGATAATTTAGAGTAGCACAATGGTATAAATTTGAGTTCTCTCACGATTCCTTCTCACTTGCTATGCCAGGTGAATTTGTTTCTATTTCAGTGATGCTTCTCTTTTTCCTCCTTGTTAAAAAAAAATGCAAGAAAGAAAATGACTACTTGTTTCAACATTCCAAGTTTCTAACTAGACATTTCTTCTGGGGATTTTCTTACATACCTTCCTGAACTGGTTGCTCTGTTAATGACTGGAAGTGACCAAGGACTGCTTTTGGGTGTTGAGATTTTTAATCTGTGTAGGGGTTGCATATGCATGTTTACTTTGTGAAAATTGACTGAGGTATCCCTTTTGCATCCTTTTTTAAAAATGTATATTGTATTGCAATACAATGTTGAAAAATTAAACAAACAAAACAAAAAACTTACCGGGGTTCTCCTAATACTTGTAGTCTAAGTTCTAAACTCTTCAAGCCTTGGTCCCGACCTCTGACTATGGCATCAGTCTAATAATAGACCTTTCCTCACTTTTTACACTTTGTAGTCAGTACTCCAGAGCTGCTTGAGGTTCCTAATACGATTTGCTGTTTCAATGTCTGTAGCTTTGCCATCGATTCTCTTCACTGGTGGTGAGTGTGAGGATGGGGGTGGCTTTCTCTTCAAAAAGTCTGCTGATGCTTACAAACCCCTGTCAAGGAAGATTTCCAGCCATTCTCTCCATAGCTCTTAGCACCTCTCTGCTCTATATTGCTATTCTTATTTTGTTATATTCCCACTGATTCGTTCATATCATGGTCTCTTATAAGAGATAAGGGCTAAGTCTTGAATTTTTTAATTAATTTGAAAGTCATATAATAAATCAGTTTATTATTCTGTATGAAATGGATACATTGTTCATACATGTAGCCATTTAGGATGTCATATGAGACAGTTGTATTGAGAAAATAAAGCAGTTTTGAGGAACTTTTTTTATTTTTAAATTCAAGTTGGGCATTTAAATAATCTATTGATACATAACAAATTACTTCACAACTTAGTGGCATAGAACTACAAGCATTCATTGTCTCCCAGTTTTTGTGGGTCAGGAGTTTGGGAGCAGCCTGGCTGAGTGGTTCTAGCTCAGAGTCTGTCTTGAGGCTGCAGCCAGGCTGTGGGCTGAGGCTGCTGTGTTCAAGATGCCTCCCTCACATGGCTGCTGGCAAGTGCTCCAGTTGCTGGCTGTTGGTAGGAGTCTTCAGTTTATGCCATGCGGATTCCTCCACACGACCACTTGAGTACTCTAAGAACATGGCAGTGGTTTTCCCTAAAGAGAGAGAGAGAGAGAGAGAAAGGCTACATATCTTTTATTACATAATCTTGAAGGTCACACATTTTCACTTCTACCACATTCTATTCATTAGAAAAGAGTCACTAAATCTAGCCCTCAATAAAAGAGAGGAGGATTAGGTTCCATCTTTTGGAAGACTGTAAAAGAATTTGAGGAGTTATTTTAAAATTACCGTTGGGTGTTTTAGTACTCTGATTGGCTGTCAGTGAGATTCTGAATTCATTATTTTAACCATTAGCATTCTAATGTGGTAATAAACTAGTACACATTGTAACAAAGCAAAGTTTAATATAGTACATGAGAAACCATTTTATAATAACAATAACAAAAGAAAATAAAGGAACTGTTGCATTTATAAAAATTCCTCTGTTTATTGCCACTGAATGAACAAATGCACAGAAGTTGAAATGTTTGCTTTGCTCCCTTCTCTCCTTTCTTTTCTACTTATTAAAGTTAACTTCTCTTTAATATTAGGAATAAAATTAATAGCATATAGAATTGATTGAAAACATCATATGCTTTTTTAATGCTCTGAAGAAAATAGGATATGCGGGTGGACCCTAATGGCTCCACTTGTTGCCAAAATTAAGTATCTCTATGGAAAACAAGCCATTCCTGGCTGAGTTATTTGGACATTCCTGATACACTCATGATATGTCAATGGAAGCATCACTATGGCTTTAAGTATTCTCAGTTACCAGTGTACAACTTAGCTTAAGTAGCTATTTTTTCTTTGTTATTGTTTGAATCATACTTTATAGTTGTTTAAAAAGGATAACTGATACAGATTACATCAGTAAATATTTATTAAGAGTTAAACAAAATTTCTATCACTTGGAAAATTAAAATTGGACATTAATTTGTGATTTCTACTTTGAACCTTTAATCAGCTTGTAAAGGAGATAAATTAAATTGTTTTTTCCTGTACTTCTTTTATTTTTTTTGTATATTATGCTGCAGTAAAGAGATTGAGTTTCAATAAATTGCTGTCCAATAAATTTAGAGTATTTCAAATGTAAAAATAACAATATACAGAAAACCTCATACATAAGAGTGATTTTCTATTTATGTAAAATTTTCATAGACATTATATACCATGAAATTTTATGCATCTCACTTTATAGGACAATTCAATGAAAGATGTGATTAAAATGTGCACTAGTTACTTCTGACACAGATATATCTTTTTTATTTTTTTAAGGTTGGTGAAATGTTTGACAATGAACAGTGAGAAGTGACAAAATTGCTTAATCCACATTTTAACGGCAGTAAAATAATCATGCATGCATGCTGTCTTGAATGCTGGCCTCAAACCAAATGTTCCCAGAGAGACGATTTAAAAAATATATATATATTTCCTTCCTGTTTTTTCTTTAGAGGATGGAGATATAAGGAATAAAAAAAAATTTTTAAAAAGCATTAATGACTGAAAAAATATATATTTTAAGTAACATTTTACATATAATACACTTAACAATATTAATGATGTTTTAATTTTTGATTTGTTCAACTATAAATGAAGATATTAAAAAATGAATGGAATCTAATTTTGCTTACCAAATATATTTTGTGGGGCTGTTCTGTTTAATACAGCATTTGATATAATTGAAGGAGAGTTCAACATCTTTGAAGACAGAGTAAAAATAAAATATCTAAGCCTTTTTATTGAAAAATTAATTGTATTAGTGCATTATTCAATAAACAAACCCTAATATTTGTCAATTGACATGGTAGATATAATTAATTTGAAATAAATCACAGAAAATTTTTCAGTTTTTTAGTTTGTCTTTTAGTCACATCTTTATGAAGTTATTTTTTCCTTTTTTAAAAAGAATCCAAGGCATTTTGTACAAATGTGTCTTTTTAAAAATATATAGCACTTTTGCTTAATTTTTTACTTGTTTCCAACTGACTTCAAAGTCTCAAAGCTTTTGTTACATAATTATTTTCTCATAGGTTGGTAGCTAAATCAAACCCTGTCTTCCAGACACATTTCAAGAGAAGAGAAGAGAATTATGCTTTTAGTTGAGATGAAAAGAGGAGGACTGGGAGTATCTTCTCATTAGAAACAAACACACAACAGTAAACAGATGATACATAAAATGATAGCATTGGGGTCACTAGACATTAAGCAACACAGGAAAGTGGTGATAAACAAGTCCCATTAGATTCCCCTTCACTAGAGAATCCCTGATCTGTGTGGGTCTAAGTGCTCACTGCTCTGGGATCTCCAATCACACCTGCCAGACAGAACTTAAAGGAAAGGCTTTTTAGTTCAGAAGATGTCTACCAGGAGACAGAAGGTAAAGTCCCACCTTTCACTCTGATTGACTGAGATCTGGGTAAACATATTGGGCAAAACAGGATGCCTGCTTTGGGTATAATCTTATTTAATCATTAAGGGCAAGGTATAAGGGGAAAACAAAGTTAGTTGTATGGTGTATACATGAATGTGGGGATTTTTCTACATTTACAAAAAGAATCCCTGAGAGACTGAAAATGAACAACCAAGAAAGATAATGTTTTAAGACAAATTAACAGCTTGAAGAAAGCTGCACAGAAAGAGAACCACAGAGATCGTCAGAGAGTCCAGATAAGACATTCAGCTTAGTAGTGACCAAAGCATGCATAGAAGGAAACTATCTGAAGCTAAGGGAAGAATAATCTGAATGATTTGTAAGGAACAGCTTCCAGCCCTCACATAAGAACTAGAATACTACCCTTTCCACCAGCCAGGCTAGAACATACTAAAATTCACAAGGAATTGACTAGAGAACTAAAAGGGTCTTGACCCACTAGTGGGAAGTCATTAGATCTAGATTAAATGCTACTTTTGTCCAGACTTACAAATCAACTTCCTATTTTAATTCTTTTTTACAAATAACTTTAGCGCATCCCAGAATAAAGATAATATAAATATAGCTTTATATAATATTATATGGAAATATAAATATTAGGGATAAACAAATATCTGGATCTCCCCAACATAGTTTACAGTAGAATAATATACAAAGAAACAGAAACTATAACTTATAATGAAAATACAAAGCCAATTAATTGAAAGCTTACCCAGAACTGACACAGATATTAAAATTAATAGAAAAGGGAGACCCATGGCAAGCATGCACCATGAGGCACAAGCGTGACCAAGCAGATAGGCGTCACCGCCACTGGACCCCTCCCCCAGCCTGGGCAAGTGTGTGCTGACCAGAGAGGCCACCCCCCCCGCCCCCCGAGAGTTCTGAGAGCCATGGCAGCCATGTGCCCTGCCCCAAGGCATCCATGTGGGAACAGGTAGGCTCTGTTGCTGGACTCCCAGCCCAGTCAAATCCCCATGGCCCAGAGAGACATGAACCTTATGCCCACAGGCACTGAGGCAGCTGTACCAAACTGGCAGTCCTGGCAGGATCCTAGCCAGACAATAGTAGCAAATGAGAGGACCATGAAATCTCCTGCCACAATGACTAAACACCAAAGAAAAGATGCCAGAATTATGAAAAATCAAGAAAGCACACCACCAAAAGGTAATAGCTCTCAAGCTCTAGATCCTATAGAACAAGAAGCCCTTGAAATGACTGACAAGGAATTTCATGAAATAATTCTAAGGAAACTAAATGAGATATAAGAAAACTCAGCTAGACAACATGATGAAATGAGGAAAAGTATACAGGACCTGAAAGAAGAAATGTACGAGGAAATCAATGCCCTGAAAAAAAATGTAGCAGAGCTTGCCAAGTTGAACAATTCATTCAACAAAATAAAAAACAAAACAGAGAGTTTAACTAGCAGGCTTGCAGAAGCAGAAGAGAGAACTTCTGACCTTGAACATGGGCTTTTTGAAATAACACAGGCAGAAAAAAAAGATAAAAAGAATTAAAAACATTGAAGAAAATCTAAGAGAGATATCAGACAACTTTAAGCACTCAAATATACGAGTCATGGATATACAGCAAGGAAGGAAAAAGGAGACTATTGAAAACATATTCAACAAAATAGTGGCAGAAAACTTACCAGGTATAGGAAAAGACACAGATCTCCAGATTCAGGAAGCTCAAAGATCCCCAAACATATTCAACCCAAAAAGGTCTTCTACCAGACATGTTATAATCAAATTGGGAAAACTAAAAAACAAAGAGAGAATCTTAAAAGCTCCAAGAGAGAAGCATCAAGTCACCTAAATGGGAGCCTCAATCAGACTAACATCAGACTTTTCCTCACAAACCTTAAAAGTTAGAAAGGAATGGGATGATGTATTCAACATACAAAAAGACAAAGATTTCCAGCCAAGAATACTTTACTCTGCAAGGCTGTCCTTCCAAAATGAGGAGAAAATAGTATATTTCTCAGACAAACAAAAACTGCAAGAGTTCACTACCACATGACCACCCATACAAGAAATTCTCAATGGAGTACTTGGAAAAGTACTACCACTGAAAAATGACTAATGCTGGCATAAAAACTCAAGAAAAATCAAAACCCACTAGTAAAATAAAATGCTGACAATGAAGAGAGAGAAAAAATGTTTATCTACCACCCAGAAACCAACAAATACAGAAGAAAAACAATAAATCAGAAGAAAGGAACAAAAGACACTTAAGACATCCAAACAAAAATCCATAAAATGCTAGGAGTAAATCAACACTTTTCAATAAAAACTCTTAATGTAAAAGGATTAAATTCCCCACTCAAAAGACACAGACTGACTGACTAGATTAAAAAGGTGGGTCTGACTATATGCTGTCTTCAAGAGACTCACCTCACCTATAAAGACACACATAGACTAAGAGTGAAAGGATGGAAAAAGATATACCATGCAAATAGAAATGAAAAATGAGCTGGAGTAGCTATTCTTATATCTGATAAAATAGACTTTAAACTAAAAACCATAAAAAGAGATAATGAGGGCCAATACATAATGATAAAAGGATTGATCCATCAAGAAGACATAACAATTATAAATATATACGCACCCAATGTCAGAGCAGCCAAATTTATAAACCAAACTCTATTAGACCTAAAGAAGGAAATAGACACTAATACCATAATAGCAGGGAACCTGAACACCCCACTATCAATATTGGACAGATCGTCTAGGCAAAGAATCAGCAGAGAAACACAAAATCTAAACAACACTCTAGACCAATTGGACTTGGCAGATATCTACAGAACATTCCATCCAACAACCTCAGAATATTCATTCTTCTCATCAGCACATGGATCATTCTCCAGGAAGATTACATGTTAGGTCGCAAATCAAGTCTGAACAAATTCAAAAAGATTTGAATTATCCCATGTATTTTTTCAGACCACAATAAATTAAAATTAGAAATCAATAACAAATTAAATTCTGGAAACTATACAAACACATGGAAATTAAACAGCATTCTACTTAATGACATATGAGTCCAAGAAGAAATCAAACAGGAAATCAAAAAATTTCTTGAAACTAATGAAAACAATGATACATCAGACGAAAAACTGTGGGATACTGCAAAAGCAGAACTAAGAGGGAAATTTATCACATTAAATGCTTACTTCAGAAGAATGGAAAGATGGCAAGTAAGTAACCTAATACTTCACCTGAAAGATCTAGAAAAACAAGAATAATCCAAACCCAAAGTTAGCAGATGAAAAGGAATCATTAAGATCAGAGCAGAACTCAATGAAACTGAAAACCCAAAAAACGATACAAAAGATCAATGAATCAAAAAGTTGTTTTGTTGAAAAGATAAATACAATTGACAAACCATTAGCACAGATAACTAAAAAAAGAAGAGAGAAGACCCAAATAATAAAAATTAGGAATGAAAACGTTAAAATTACAGCAGATACCTCTGAAATACAAGAAATCATGAGTGACTATTATAAACAACTATATGCCAATGAATTTGAAAATCTGGAGGAAATGGATAAATTTCTGCACACACACAAACCACCAAAACTGAGCCACGAAGATGTAGAAAATCTGAACAGACCAGTACCAATAAAAGAGATGGAAGCTCTATCAGAATGCTCCCAACTAAGAAAAGCCCAGGACTGGATGGGATCACTGCAGAGTTCTACAAAACATTCAAAGAGGAATTGACACCAATTCTCTACAAACTATTCCAAAAGATTGAAACAGAGGCCATTCTCTCAAACTTATTCTATGAAGCAAACATCGCCCTGATACCAAAACCAGATAAAGATGCATCAAAAATAGAAAACTATGGGCCAACATAATTGATGAAAATAGATGCAAAAATCCTCAATACAATACTAGCTAACAGAATACAGCAACACATATGCAAAATTATACACCATGATCAAGTGGGATTCATCCCAGGGATGCAAGTTTGGTTCAATATATGCAAATCAATAAATGTGATACACCATATCAAAGAAATCAGACACAAGGAACATATGATCATCTCTATAGATGCTGAAAAAGCATTTGACAAAATTCAACACTTGTTCACGATGAAGAGTCTCTGCAAGTTAGGTATAGATGGAAAGTATCTCAACATAATTAAAGCCATATATGATAAAACAACCACCAATATCATCCTGAATGGGTGATATTCAGGAGAACAGGAACTAGACAAGGATGCCCACTCTCACCACTCCTATTCAACATAGTGTTGGAAATACTAGCCGGAGCAATCAGAGAAGAGAAGAAAATAAAAGGCATCCAGATTGGAAAAGATGAAGTCAAACTATCTCTGTTTGCAGATGACATGATCCTATATATTGAGCAGCCTGAAGCCTCTACAAAAAAAAAAACAACCAAACAAAAAAACTCTTGGAGTTGATAAATGATTTGAGCAGAGTTTCAGGATACAGAATCTACACAAAAAAATCTGTAGCATTTCTATTCTCCAATAGTGAACATGCAGAAATAGAAATCAGGACAGCTAGCCCATTTACAATAGCCACCAAAAAAATAAATACTTAGTAATAGAGTTAACAAAGGATGTCAAAAATCTCTGTAATGAGAACAACAAACCACTGTTGAGAGAAATCAAAGAAGACACAAGAATATGGAAGGATATCCCATGCTCTTGGATTGGAAGAATTAACATTGTGAAAATGTCCACATTACCCAAAGTGATATACAAATTCAGTGCGATCCCCATCAAAATTCCAATGACATTTTTCTCACAAATAGAAATAACTATCCAGACATTTATATACAACAAAGACACACATAGCCAAAGCAATTATGAGAAAAAAAAAAAAAAAAGCTGGAGGCATAACACCACCTGACTTCAAAATATACTACAAAGCTATAATAATCAAAAAAGCATGGTACTGGCATAAAAACAGAGACAGATCAATAGAATAGAATAGAGAATCCAGAAATCAACCCACACACCTACAGCCATCTGATCTTTGACAAAGGCACCAAGCCTATACACTGGAGAAGAAACTGCCTCTTCGGCAAATGGTGCAAGGATAACTGGATATTCATATGCAGGAGAATGAAACTAGACCCATACCTCTCACCATATACTAAAATCAACTTAAAATGGATTAAAGAATTACATATACACACTGAAACAATAAACCTTCTTGAAGAAAACATAGGAGAAACACTCCATGAAGTGAGAATGGACACAGACTTCATGAATATGATGCCCAAAGCATGGGCAACCAAAGGAAAAATAAACAAATGGGATTATATCAAACTAAAAAGCTTCTGTACAGCAAAATAAACAATTAACAGAGTTAAAGGACAACCAACAGAGTAGGAGAAAATATTTGTAAAATATCCATCTGACAAAGGATAAATATTCAGAATATACAAGGAACTGAAACAACTTTACACCAAAAAAATAAGTATCCCAATTAAATAATGAGCAAAGGAGCTAAACAGGCATTTCTCAAAGGAAGATATATGAATGGCCAACAGGCACATGAAAAAATTCTCAACATCACTCAGCATTCAGGAAATGCAAATCAAAACCACACTGAGATACCATCTCACCCCAGTTAGGATGGCTAAAATCCAAAAGACTCTGAACGATAAATGCTGGCAAGGTTGCAGAGAAAAAGGAACTCTCATACACTGTTGGTGGGACTGCAAAATGGTGCAGCCTCTATGGAAAATGGTATGGAGGTTCCTCAAACAGTTGCAGATAGATCTACCATGTGACCCAGCTATCCCACTGCTGGGAATATACCCAGAGGAATGGAAATCATCAAGTCGAAGGTATACCTGTTCCCCAATGTTCACTGCAGCACTCTTTACAATAGGTAAGAGTCGAAACCAGCCCAAATGTACATCATCAGATGAGTGGATAGGGAAAATGTGGTATATCTACACAATGGAATACTACTCTGCTATAAAAAAGAATGAAATACTGCCATTTGCAGCAATATAGATGGACCTAGAATGAATTATATTAAGTGAAACGAGTCAGGCACAGAAAGAGAAATATCACATGCTCTCACTTATTTGTGGGAGCTAAAAATAAATAAATACACAAATAAACTGGGGGGGGGGGCGAGTGAAGAAACACAACAATTCCAATTCCTTGAAGTTGATACAACAAGCGAACAGAAAGGACATTGTTGGGAGGGAGGGCGGAGAAGGAGGAGGGAGGGAGGCTTCGGTAATTGGGCCACAATAATCAACCACATTGTATATTGACAAAATAAAAAATTTTAAAAAAAGGATCATCTAAATCAACTAGTTAAATCTTAAGAACATTATATTGAATGAAAACAGGGAAAAGAGCAAAATACTCAGTATGAATCATTTATATAAACAAAGAACAATAATAATAATATATATTGTTTTATGATGAATGTTACATATGTAAAATTTTCAAAAATGAAACAAATCATACAAAATTCATGATATTTGTTGCTTGAGTAGGATAATGGGAAAGCAATATGTGACTAAAGAAAATGTTTAATTCCATAAATATGAAATATTAAAACCTTCAAGAAAGACAAAAAAAGATTAATAGAAAAGGATATTAATCAATTACAATATATTCTGTGTTTTGAAGAGCTAAATAGAGACATGGAAGATTAACAACAACATCAACAAAAGTCCAAATTTAACTTCTGGTGGTGAAAAGTAAAATCTCTGAGCTGAAAAATACATTGGATGGGATTATCGTCGAATTAAATATCACAAAAGAGAAAAGAATTGTGAACTTGACAACACAGCAGTATGAATTATACAAAATGAAGAGATAGAAAATCAAATTAAAACAAACAAAAACTGAACACAATATTAGAGAGCTATGACATAATTTTAAGCAACCTGAAGTGTGTCTAATTGGAATACAAAAGGAGAATACAGAGGAGATAGAAAAATATTTGAGTGAATAATGGTCAAAAATAATTTCCCAATATAATAAAAAGTATAAATCCATAGATTGCAGGAGCTCAACAAAACTCAAAACAAGGTAAATAAAGAAAATTTTACCTAGATGCACCATAATCTAATTGTCCAAAACTAGGGAGGAAAGAGAAAAATCTTGAAACAAATCAGAGATGAAATAAGTATAAGATTTCTCTACAGAAACAACTCAAGTGAGAAGGCAGTGATTCAAAGTATTTAGAATATAAAAAGAAACAAAACTTTCAACCTAGATTTCCATATCTAAAAGTGAAGCAAAAACACTTTCAGACATACAAAACCTGAAAGAATTAATCACCCCAGACCCACCCTTTACAAAAAGAGTCAAGAAAATCCTTCAAGTAGAAGGAAAATTATATCAAATAGTAATATGAATCTATAAAAAGAAATAACTAACACAGTAAATAGTAACTATATGAGTAAATATATAAGATATTTTCAGATTATTTCAGTATGTTCAAATGATAAATTGACTGTTTAAACAAAAATAATAACAATTTAGTGTGCTACTTGTAATACTTGAAAAAGTGAAACGTATAAAAACTGTAGCATAAGAATTGGAAGAGAAGAGATGAAAGCACACTATTATTAAGTTAGCTTACTACATAGAATATGGTATAATTTAACTTCAAAGAAGACTCTGGTAAGTTAAAGATGTCTACAGTATATAAACCAGTAACCAACCACTAAAATAACAACACATAGAGTTATAACTTATAAACCAGTTAAGGAAGTAAAATGAAATCATTAAAAATACCATATAACCCAGAGAAGGCAGAAAAAGAGGAAAAGGAGGAAAAGAACAGATGAATCAAACAGAAAACAAATAAAAAGCAAATGAAAAGACAAGCCACAGACTGGGAGAAAATGTTTGCAAATCGAATATCTGATGAAGGAGTCCAAACCTTATTCATTTGTACACTTTAAACATGTACAATTTATCATGCATCAATTATACTTCAATAACTATTTTTTAAAAGGCAAAAGCTATGGTAAGCATATAAAATACCAATTTTACGTTCACAGCAAAATTGAGCAGAAAGTACGGAGTTTCCATATCACCCTTGGCCCACACACTCATAGCCTACCTTACTGTCAACAATCCACACAGATACATTTGTTATAATCAATGAACCTACACTAACACATCATTATCACCCATATTTTACATTAGGATTCACTCTTGGTGTTGTACATTCTACGAGTTTGTTTCTTTCATGCATTTTTGTAGCTTGATAGTTCATTTCTTCGTACGGCTGAATAATATTTCATTGAATGATGTACTACAATTTATTTAACCGTTCACCTACTGAAGGACATCTTGGTTGCTTCCAAGTTTGGGCAATAATAAATTAATCTGCTGAAAACATCCATGTGCAGGGTTTTGTGCAGACATAAGTTGTCAGCTCATTTGGGTAAATGTCAAGGAGTGCGATTGCTGGATCATATGGTAATAGAATGTTTAGTTTTGTAAGAAACTGGCAAACCGTCTTCCAAAGTAGCTGTACTGTTTTGCATTCCCACAAGCGATGAATTAGTGTTCCTGTTGCTCCACTTCCTTGCCAGCATTTGATTTTGAAGGGTATTATTTTTAAAAGTTGAATTCTCACAGAGAAGACTTTTTATAATAATCATGAAGATAGGATTAAATTCAGAACTCCCAACTAACATTGTTGTAATGACCAAAACTATTATCTTCAACATTTGCACACTGCTTTTTAGAGAATTTGTTTGTTTATTATTTTTGGTGTCTCACAACAGCCCTGTAAGTTAGCAGAGGAGACTTAGAGAGTTTAAGTGATCTGACGATGGATGCAGAATGATGAGCTCACAGGCTCAGATATTTCTCAAGAATTTTTAGTAGTTAGCAAACTCAGTCCTCCCTCCAAATATTATTCTATTTCTCTTTAAGTTACATAGGATCTTGCTCAAATAGTTTAGTTTTTTAAAACCTTCAACACTAATTCACAAGTTAAATTTATCATATTCAGCAGATGAATATGCTCTATGATGTGTAAAGCAGCATGCAAATCATTGGGTAACATGAAGATAAAAAAAAAAAAAAACAAATAAAACTCAACAAAATTAAAAATATGTCCTAAGGGTCATACAAGTTGAAAATATATAGGCAAGTTCTAAGCATCTACATTATAAAGTGGCCCACGCTGAGTATGTCTAATAGATTAGACAATGACTTGAACAGGCTTAGGAAGCCTTCTTATTATTGATCTGACTGAAATCATATTCCTGCATATTCTTCAAGAAAGGAAAGCTAAGAGTAACTTCGCTGGTACTGAGGTCTGGTAGATAGGGATTCACAAGTTAATTGGTGGCCTCCATCTAGTGGCTAAAACATGGAGGATTTGAGGCTATGAAGCGAAGAGGAAATACTGTGGTTCTACATCATAGCTTGCCATGGCAAGAGCAATCCCTTTTTGCTCATTGTAAGACTTTGAATATGTTTCATAACATTTCTATTTCTCAATTTTCTCGTACAATATAGAGATAATAATAGTTCCTATCTCATAGTCCTATTCTGAAGATTAAATGAGCTAATATACACAAGTCCTTCCTGACATATTGAGATAACTCTATATTACTGTTATTGTTGTGAATGTTGTTATTGCTTTTGTTATTAAACTCCTCCTCTTTTCTCCATAAGGCTCACAACAGAAAATCGAACCTTATTTTCACTATGAAAAGCGTACTTCTTTCATTTTACTTATAAATGTGACTAAACATAAAATACACATAAATGAGAATCCCACACTGATACTTTACTTTTAAGCATGACTATAATTTGCAGAAAGCTAATCCAATTTGATAAAGCTCATATATTCTTCATTCTCTCTTCCCTCCGTGCTCAGTTGGAAGCTATGAGCCAGGCTAAGAATTATTAAGTGCTCATGTTTCCTTGCTTTTGTCAAAGATTGTGCAAGCATGAAAACTTTGCTCTGGTTCTTTTGGAAAAAAATACTATTCTGCAATTACAGGCTTGTATCTAGAAGGTACTACAGATTTGTAAAGTAAATCATTCTTGTAATCAGGTTAAAATGTCTTACAAAAATTGTGAAGATAATATGTCAGTAAAGTAGAAATTTCGTCTTTCTTAAACATGGTAGTGTTCAGTGATTCAATTGTTTGTTTTTATTAATATTCTTTGTCTATTCTTCTCTGTCCTATGTAGCCCACCTTTAAAACATGTGGGTAATTGTTATTTACACAGAAAGATTAGTATTCAGTATCATTCAATAGAATTCAATCAGTTAAATAGACAAAACCTTATATTTGTGTGCCCACAGAGTGACGATTCATGGTGGTTTTTAAAGACTTCTTCTCTCACACAGCCATCAATCAAAGTGACAGCATTCTTTAGATTAACTTTGGATTCCCCAGCACAAATTAATTAATCTATCCACTACTTCCTATCTCAGTGTTTCAATCAGCCAGCAAATAAAGCCAATCAAGATTTCAATTCTTTGCTGATTAGGCAATAAACTGTGACTGTGGACTTGTGGCAGGACTTCTGGGACTCTCATAGAAGCTTATTTATAGATGTGGCAATGCTGTAATCAGCTTCTAAACCACAAATAAGAAGAACATTGTGTTTTCTTTCCAGTTTCTTTATCCAGGCAAAGAACTTTTTCAAGTAGAAATAAAACTGTTAAAACATCCAGTTGCAAGGATACAGTCTTTGAGGTTATTAATGACATTTTAGTAATACAGTTGATTTACTAGCATCAAATTGTATAAATGTCATGGAGTTTTAGAATTAAAGAATACCTTTTGTTCAGATGAAAGTACATATGCTAGAACTGTCACTACTTCTTCATCGTCAAGAATCCTTATGGAGAAGCACTCTGTACACCAAAAGAGCATTACCTCCTGCTTTTTATATATTTCTGAAATAATGCAATTTATAGTATGTATTAAAGTTAATCTAACACTTGTGCTATCTCTTGTAATTCCGTCTAATAAAATAATAAACCCAACTAGGGAAAAGAATGTGGACTGGGAGTCAGAAACCCAGGTTTAATTCAGATTTTGCTAGTAACAAGTGTGTTCTTGAGAAGTCACTTAATTTGTACAAACATTTTATCTTATATGAAGTTGAGAGCGTAGACTAAAAAACCTCTAAAATTGGATGACTTAGCAAGACACAGTAGGGCCTCTTTTCTAGCAAAGACTAGATCTATACTTTTTTTTTTCTCTTTTTGTTTTTATCACTATCACTTTTTGAAGTGTCCAAATGTCAGTTACCTCACGGACTTGACATCGAGCAGTAAGCAAATGCATGATGAAGTTGGTGACCTTTTAGTTCCTCATTACACTTTGCATTTCATTTCTTCACCTCTTTCAGGGGAAGGTGGAGGGGGAGGAAATAAAAGAAATCAATTCTGCTCCTCAAAGTAAGTGTGATACCATTTATTCCTCCTGATACCATCTCTCTCTCCTGAAAGTTCCTGACCTTAACCAATCCAATCTTATAGTCATTCCACTTCATTTCCTAAGGACTTCACTTCCTGGATAAATACCCTTATGTTAATGCCTACTCTTGTCATCTAGGAAAATAACCCATCAGGAGTCCTTATTTCTAATAGTATTTTCCTTTATTTGGACATTTCTACTTTTACAACAGAAAGTGAATCACATCTGAAATCTCCATTTCAAATATTTTGCAGTCTTCAACAACCATCTTCTATTCTTCTAGATAAGTTGTTCTGGTGAATTCTTTGACTTCAAAAAAATTAATTGCAATCTATTAGTCACAGACGTGACATTCTTCCCTTGTCTCTCTCACCTCCCATTTATAATGGCTTGCGAAGTCTCATCCATAATGTTATGTATGTTCACAGATTTTATGTGGTCACTTAACACTGTCTAAAAATCAACTATTCTTTACACTTAAGCTTGCTTTCTTACTTTCTTTGTTGAGAATTGGTCAATTCTCCCACAGCTTACTTTTCTATATAATAACCCATTGACAAAACGTGAGCCAAAAAATCTAGAACCCCCTTTTCTTTATATCAACAAATCTACGTTTTCACTTGCAAAAGTACTGAACTTCTCTTTCTACCCATTATAGTAAATGAATTACTTTCACTCATATCAAAATTCATTCTCTCCATTTCTGTCCTGCACCTAATTTTCTCTCTCTCTGAATGGATCTTGTACTTCTGATGACTTTTCTTATTTCCTGCATCTTCATTCACTTCATCTCTACTTAGCCCCATTGATGAACACAAATTCTCTATCCCTTATTTTGTATCAAATTAAAAAAAAATTAAATTGAACACACCCTTTCTTCAACAAACAAGCAAATCATTTTAACTCCTACACAATTTCTTTGTTTCCTTTCACACTGTATTTCCAAATTTCTTTCTCAATTCACATATATTTTTCAACCCCTTCTAGTGTATTTTTTTTAGTCTACCATTTTTGTACACCCCTCTTTTAAAATCACTTTTCAATCATCAAATACCTCTGTTTTGCCAAATTCAAATGACACTTTTCTATTTCCTTCCTACTCAGCATCTAAGCAGATCGAAGGCTTTTATACCCAACTCTTAATTTTTAAGTGTCATAGAAATTTCCCTTCAAGAAAGAAATTTTGTTTGGCTGCAGGAAGTGAAATTAGCTGACAGTCTTCAGCTTTAGTGCCTTCAAGATCTGCTTCAGCTTTCAAGCTGTGACAACTTGTTCCCAAGCAGCCCTTAGCCAATGACTGTGTATGGGAAGAGTACCATGGTCTAGCCATTTCTGTTAAATGCAAATCACCTCAAACAGGCAATTATTGTCTATTACAGGACTATTTCTCTTTCACTTGTACCACTAATGGTAAGGCATGATTGTTTTATTTACTCAATTATTATGCTTGTGTATTTTTAATCCATCTTCCAGTTAGGAAGCAGGTACCATTGAAGGTGCAGCTCTTGCAAGGTCCCCAATTCCTAACAGAGAATTCACGATATATTCCAAATAATTGTTTACTAAATTGATGAATGAATAAAAAAGTGAATAAATACTTCAATGTTTTATATATCTCTCTTTCAAAAATTAATCTTTAATTTCTCCCAAATTCCAATATCTGCTATAGGCATGATAGAATAAGCCAAAATGAGAAATAAATTACAATCATCTTAACAATATTACTTTCAGTTTTCATTTATTTTATTAATTTTGTTTTCCAAATTTACTTCTGCTTTTTAAAAAATCTAATATGCATTACAAGATTTTAAATGTTTTCAAGATCTATAGTTAGTTTATTTGGAAGATACTGAAGAGCAACAAACAAGAATAAAAATCGGTCACACTGCCAGCTTAGTCTAACTTAAAACGGTCTCCTCTCTTTCCTTGAGCTGTCTTTAAATATCTCATCATGCACACACATAGATGAGTTTTGTCTCTGTGACAGAGCTCCATAAACCTGACTTTGAAAATATCACAACAATTGAGAAACAGTAGGGGCAAGCAGGGGTGTGTGTGTGTGTGTGTGTGTGTGTGTGTGTGTGTGTGTGTGTGTTTGAGTAGCGGTGCTTTCTCTATTTGATCAGGTTACTGATATTATAACCTTATGGTCCTCTTCCACATTTTTGCTATGTTTTAATAGTTGCTCATAGAAAACTCTGGATAACAGATAAAGAGAAATAAAAACACACAGAGAATAAACTCCCTACTAAAAGTAACAAAAGAAAATCAAGCTAAATATTATTCTTGAGCTCAAATGACAGCAAAAACTATTTAAAGTTAAATCAGAACACTAAATACATTAAAGCCTAATGGTAAATCGTAGAAGCTCCAGAAAATGTCAATGCTGTCAGTGAGATGTAACTGAGAACATATACCTCTGTGCTAAAGTTTAGCTTCAAAGGAATTTTAAGAATATTTTAAGTGACTTCCCAAAACAAAATTTAAACTTCAAATTTTTTTCACTTTCACAATTGCAAGTCCAAAAGTAAACAGTACATAACTAAAATCTTCCCTTCACTAGTTTTTCAATTAAATTAATATGATTAGATACTTTAGAATTTTCCAGGCATTGAAAGATTGATGATGGAACATGTAATAAATTTATATAGCTAAGGTTAAGAAATTACATAAACTGTTTTACTAGCTAAGTATTATTAACTTTCATATGACTGATTTAAATTCATTTTTTTACTCTTAATCTATTATCCACAATGCCTGCTAATCGACAATGATATGCACATAATACAGATAAAGAAAAGAAAGTTATTCTACATAAAATGAAATTTGTAGGTAGAAATTTAGTGAGTAACATTTTCCAATGTTTTATGTGGCTTTTTTGTTTTGTTTTGGGCTGTTGTTTTATTGTCTAACATGCTGTAAACTAAGACAGTCTTCCTTTAGAAGTTTCTTAGAAATATATGTAGGAAAATATAAGAAGAGAATCCATATATTTCCTGGCAATCTTAATTGAACTATGGGTCTCAGAAAGCAGAGGCTCTTGATAATTTTCCTAGGAAGCCATTTGTTACACTCAAATCGGTATAAAATTACCTTGCACCAGTCATTCAGCTTCGTGTGATCTTGTGATTATAAATTAGCAAACCCTTCAAGATTTGGTTTAGTTTGATTAAGTGTCTCAGGAAGACCAGCAGTTTAATGTAAGGAGTAATTAACTGGCAGATAAAGGCTGATGGATGTCCTCAAATCACTAAAGAGCTACGAGTTTTGTTTTCTCAAAAAACAAATATCGCTAAAAGAATAGGTTTTAATGTTCTCACCACAAAAAAATGACAAGTGGGAAAATTGATGGATATGTTAATTAGTTTGCTTAAATCTTTATACAATGTATATATATATCAAAACATCACATTGTACCCCATAAATGCATATAATTATTATTTGTCAGTTAAAAAATAGATATTCCAGTTCATTCGAAGCAACCAAAGCCAACATATACACATCAATATTCTTTGTACAACTTTACAGAATACTACACTTGTGATAGTCTACTGGAAAAATCACTTGGTTCTGACATAAGTAATTAGAAGTTTTATTTTATCCCGCTTTCCCCCCAGATTTATTGAGGTATGCCTGACAAATCAAAATTGTGTTATGGGATGAATTGGGACCCCCTTCCTTCAAATGCTGAAGTCCCAATGCCCAGTACATCAGAATGTGATTGTATTTGGAAATAGTCTTTATAGAGGCAGTAAGTTAAATTGAGGTCATTAGGGCGGGTCCTAATCTTATATGAGTAGCTGTCCTTATAAGAAAAGGAGATAAGGTGACAGACACATGCAAAGTGCAGGCCATGTGAAGACACCAGAGCACCTGAGGAAAACAGCAACCTACAAGCCAAGGAGAGAGGTCTAAAAAAATCCCTACTGACACTTCAATGTCACACTTCTAGTCTCCAGAATTGTAAGAAAATAATTTCTGTTTTTTAAGCAATCCAGTCCATGTTACTATTTTACGGCAGCCCTAGCAAACTAATATGCACGCTGATTTGAGATGTACGTGAAATAGTTCTTAGACTTCGTATATCAGAGCACTGGCTACTATGACAGAGGTTGCCAACCTTTATATGTAAAGGACCAAATAGTAAACATATTAGGCTTTATAGGCTCTGTGGTCTTTGTGGCACTACTCGGTTGCTGCAGAATGAAAGCAGTCATAGACAATACATAAAAAGTGGGCAAGGGTTCCAATAACACGTTATTTACTAAGACAGGCAGTGGGTGGGGTTTGCACTGTAGGCTGAGTTTTCTACCTTTTGCATGAGGAAGGGGCTTAATATTAAAAGAGATCAGATGGAGCAGTCCTGATAAAGCACTGCTTCTAAGGAAGAGATAGTAACTTGGCAAGAGGGGATGCCCCTGGGAAATCTGGTGGTGAATAAAAGGCAAGAAACAAGAATTGGATGACATAACAACCACTATTTCTTCCATAAAATAATCTATCTGTTAAATAAACTAAATGTATTCAATCAATAGAAGAGGGTGTTCTTGAAACAAGAAATTATAAACCACATAAACTTGTCACCTCTCTCTACATACAATTCTCATTTCTACCCCAGGGAAATGAGATATGTTTTTTATTTATTTTTTAAAATTTACTTCTCAATATACATTGTAGTTGATTTTCATGCCCCTTTACCCATTCCTCTCCACCGCCTCCCCTCCCCCCCCCCACAGCATATCTGTTCACTTGACTTAAATAGTTAAAAGAATTTTTGTGGTTACTCTGTTTTCTTCCCCCCACCCTTTATTTGATTGTTTGTTTATTCATTTATTAATTTTTAGCTCCCAGAAATAAGTGAGAACATGGTATTTCTCTTTCTGTGCCTGACTTGTTTCACTTAATATAATTTTCTCTAAGTCCATCCACGTTGTTGCGAATGGTAGTATTCCATTCTTTTTTATAGCAGAGTAGTATTCCATTGTGTAGATATACCACATTTTCCTTATCCAGTCATCAGATGATGGACATTTAGGCTGGTTCCAACTCTTAGCTATTGTAAATAGAGCTGCAATAAATATTGGGGTATAGGTATCCACTAGGCATGATAATTACCATTCCTCTGGGTATATTCCCAACAGTGGAATAGCTGGGTCATATGGTAGATCTATCTGCAATTGTTTGAGGAGCCTTCATACCATTTTCCATAAGGGCCACACCATTTTGCAGTCCCAACAACAGTGGATGAGAGTTCCTTTTTCTCCACATCCTCTCCAGCACTTATCATTCTCAGTCTTTTGGATGTTAGCCAACCTAACTGGAGTGAGATGGTATCTTGAACTGGTCTTGATTTGCATTTCCTGGAGGCTGAGTGAGGTTGAGCATTTTTTCATGTGTCTGTTTGCCATTTATATATCTTCCTTTGAGAAATACCTATTCAGCTCCTTTGCCCATTTTTTAATTTGTTTTTTTGGTTTTTTGCTGTGAAGTTGTTTGAGTTACTTATATGTTCTGGATATTAATCCTTTGTCAGATGTATATTTTGCCAATATTTTCTCCCACACTGTTGGTTGTCTTTTAACTCTATTGATTGTTTCTTTTGCTGTGCAGAAGCTTTTTAATTTGTTATAATCCCATTTGTTTACTTTTCCTATTGTTGCCTGTGCTTTTCAGGTCCTATTCATGAAGATTGTACCCACTCCTACTTCCTGGAGTGTTTCCCCTATGTTTTCTTTAAGGAGTTTTATTGTTTCAGGCTGTACATTTAATTCTTCAATCCATTTTGAGTTGATTTTGGCATATGGAGAAAGGTATGGGTCTAGTTTATTTTCCTACATATGAGTATCCAATTTTCCCAGTACCACTAGTTGAAAAGGCAGTCTCTTCCCCAGTATGTAGATTTGCTGCCTTTGTCAAAGATCAGATGGCTATAGGCATCTGGATTGATTTCTGGGTTCTCTATTCTATTCCAAGGATGCCAGTACCATGCTGTTTTGGTTATTATAGCTTTGTAATATAGTTTAAAGTCAGGTAATGTTATGCCTACAGCTTTATTTTTATTGCTCAGGATTGCCTTGGCTATGTATGGTCTTTTGTTTTTCTGTATAATTCTCTGGATAGCTTTTTCCAACTCTGAGAAAAATGTCATTGGAATTTTGATGGGGATTGCATTGAGTCTGTAGATCACTATGGGTAATATGGACATTTTCACAATGTTAGTTCTTCCAATCCAAGAGCAAGGGATATCTTTCCATTTTATTTTGTCCTGTTTGATTTCTCTCAACAGTGTTTTGTAGCTCTCTTCATAGAGATTTTTCACATCCTTGGTCAGCTATATTCCTAAGTATTTTATTTTTTGGTGGCTATTCTAAATAGGCTAGCTTTCTTGATTTCATTTTCTGCATGTTCACTGCTGGAGAATAGAAGTGCTACTGGTTTTCGTGTGTTGATTTTGTATCCTGCAACTTTGCTGAAATCAGTTATCAACTCTAGGTGGTTTTTTTTTTTTTTTTTTTTTTTTATAGAGGCTTTAGGCTGTTCAGTATATAGGATCATATCATCTGCAAACAGGGACAAATTGAATTCATCTTTTCCAATCTGTATGCCCTTTATTTCCTTCTCTTGTGTGATTGCTCTGGCTAGTACTTCCAACACTATGTTGAATAGGACTGGGGAGAGTGGGCATCCTTGTCTAGTTCCTGTTTTTAAAGGAAAAGCTTTCAGCTTTTCCCTGTTCTGGATGATATTCGCAGTGGGCCTATTGTATATGGCTTTAATTATATTGAGATACTTTCTGACTATGAGCATCTTTATCATGAAAGAATGTTGAATTTTGTCAAATGCTTTTTCAGTGTCTATAAAAATGATCATTTTTTTTCTTTCTTTTATTGATGTGATGTATCACATTTATTGATTTGCGTATGTTAAACCAACTTCGAATCACTGGAATGAATCCCACTTGATCATGATGAATAATTTTGTGTATGTGTTGCTGTATTCTGTTAGCTAGCATTTTATTGAGGAATTTTGCATCTATATTCATCAAGGATATTGGCCTGTAGTTTTCTATTTTTGATGCATCTTTGTCTGGTTTTGGTATCAGGGTGATGTTTGCCTCATAGAATGGGTTTGGGAGAATGGCTTCTGTTTCAATCTTTTGGAATAGTTTATAGAGAATTGGCATTAGTTCCTCTTCAAAGGTTTGGTAGAACTCTGCAGTGAACCCATCCAGTCCTGGCCTTTTCTTTGTTGGGAACCTTCTGATAACAGCTTCAATCTCTTTCATTGTTATTGGTCTGTTCAGATTTTCTATATCTTCTTGGCTCAGTTTTGGTAGCTTGTATGCATCCAGAAATTTATCCATTTCCTGAAGATTTTCAAATTCGTTGGCATATAGTTGCTTATAGCAGTCTCTAATGATTCCTTGTATTTCTGAGGTGTTGTAATATCACCTTTTTCATTTCTAATTGTTATTTGGGTCTTCTCTCTTCTTGGTTAATCTTGCTAAAGATTTGTCAATTATATTTATCTTTTCAAAAAACCAACTTTTTGTTTTGTTAATCTTTTGTATTGTTTTTTAGGTTTCTATTTCATTTAATTCTGCTCTGATCTTAATTATTTCTTTCCATCTATTAACTTTAGGTTTGGATTGTTCTTGTTTTTCTAGATGTTTATGGTGAAGTGTCAGGTTGTTTATTTGCCATCTTTCCATTCTTCTGAAGTAAGCATTTAATGTGACAATTTTCCACCTTAATACTGCTTTTGCAGTATCCCACAGGTTTTGGTACGATGTGTCATTATTTTCATGAGTTTCAAGAAATTTTTTGATTTCCTGTTTACTTTCTTCTTGGACCCATATATCATTAAGTAGAATACTGTTTAATTTCCATGTGTTTGTATAGTTTCCAGAAATTCATTTATTATTGATTTCTAATTTTAACCCATTGTGATCAGAAAAAATACATGGAATATTTCCATTTTTTCTGAATTTGTTGAGACTTGCTTTGTGAGCTAACATGTGGTCTATCCTGAAGAATGTTCCATGTGCCAATGAGAAGAATGAATATTCTGAGGTTGTTGGATGGAATGTTTTGTAGATATCTGCCATGTCCAATTGGTCTAAAGTATTGCTTAGATCTTGTGTTTCTCTATTGATTTATTGCCTATATGATCTGTCCAATGATGAGAGTGGGGTGTTCAGGTCCCCCACTATTATGGTGTTTGTGTCTATATCTTTCTTGAGATCTATTACTGTTGTGTAAATCTGGCTGCTCCAACGTTAGGTCCACATATATTTATGTTTGTTATGTTTTCTTGATTGATCGATCCTTTTATCATTATATAGTGGCCTTCTTTATCTCTTTTAATTGTTTTTGCTTTAAAATCTATTTTATCTGATATAAGAATATCTACTCCATCACAGTTTTCATTTCTATTTATATGATATATCTTTTTCCATCTTTTCACTCTTACTCTATGAGTGTCTTTACAGGTCAAGTGAGTCTCTTAAAGACAGCATATTGTTGGGTCCATCTTTTTAATCCAGAGAATCTGTCTGTGTCTTTTGAATGGGGAATTTAATCCTTTTACATTTAGAATTATTATGGAAAGGTGTTGATGTACTCCTAGCATTTTACTGATTTTTGTTCAGATGTCTTAAGTACCTTTTGTTGCTTTCTTTCTAATTTTCTGTTTGTCCTGTGTATTTGTTGGTTTCTTGGGGTGATAGATAAACTATTTTTTTCTCTTTTGTTAGCAGTTTTGTTTTGATAGTAAGTATTGTTCTTTCTTGAGTATTTATGGCAGTGATGGTTGTTTTTGTGGTATCAAACCCAGTACTTCCTTGAGAATTTCTTATAGGGCTGGTCATGTGGGAGTGAACTCCTGCAGTTTTTGTTTGTCTGAGAAATACACTATTTGTCCTTCATTTTGGAAGGATAGACTTGCTGGGTAAAGTATTCTTGGCTGGCAATTTTTGTCCTTTAGGGTTTTGAATATATCATCCCATTCTTTTCTGGCTTTTAGAGTTTCTGATGAAAAGTCTGATGTTTTTCTGTTTGGGGCTTCCTTATAAGTGACTTGCTGCTTCTCTCTTGCAGCTTTTAAGATTCTCTCTTTCTCTTTGAGTTTTGCTAGTTTGATTATCACATGTCTTAGAGAGGATCTTTTTAGGTTGAATGTGTTTGGGGATCTTTGGGCTTCCTGAACCTGGAGATCTATGACTTTCTTTATACCTGGGAAGTTTTCTGCTATTATTTCATTGAATATGTTTTCAATGCCATTTCCTTTTTCCTCCCCTTCTGGAATACCCATGATTTGGATATTTGAGTGCTTAAGATTGTCTGTAGTCTCTCATCTATGACTTTCTTTATACCTGGGAAGTATTCTGCTATTATTTCATTGAATATGTTTTCAATGCCATTTCCTTTTTCCTCCCCTTCTGGAATACCCATGATTTGGATATTTGAGTGCTTAAGATTGTCTGTAGTCTCTCTTAGATTTTCTTCAATTTTTTTGATTCTTTTCTCTTTTTTCTGGTCTGCCTGTGTTAATTCAAACAGCCTGTCTTCAAGGTCAGAAATTCTCTCTTCTGCTTGTTCAGGTCTGCTGGTTAAACTCTCTATTGTGTTTTTTATTTCATTGAATGCATCCTTCAGCTCCACAAGCTCAGCTACATTTTTTTCAAGAGATTGATTTCTTTGTACATTTCTTCTTTCAGATCCTGTATGTTTTTTCTTGTTTCATTGTGTTGCTTCACTGAGCTTTCTTGTATCTCATTTAGTTTCATTAGAACAGTTACTCTAAAATCCTGTCATTTCAAAGACTTCCTGTTCTATAGGATCTAGCACTTGAGATATATTATTTTCCTTTGGTGGTAACATACTTCCTTGATTTTTCATATTCCTGGTATCTTTCCTTTGGTGTTTTGTCATCGTGGCCAGGGGTACCACAGTCCATTTGTTTCACCCTGATGACTGGCTTGGATCGTGAAGGGACTGCTACTTCTGGTCAGCAGGAACTAGCCTGGGCTGGGGTTCCCACTGCACCTCCCTGTTCTGAGACAGCTGGCTTGGGGTGTGGGGACCACGAAGCTCTTAAGTCTCTCCCAGGGGTGGGGATTGGCCTGGGCCAGAGGTCCTGCCCCGACTGACTTCTCCAGGACAGCTAGCTCAGGGTGTGGGAGCCCCGAGGCTCTAAAGTCTTTCCTGGAGGAGGGCACTGGCCTGGGACTGAGGTCCAGCCCTGCCTGCCTTCTCTGGCATGGCTGGCTCAGGGTGTGGGGGCCCCAAGCCTCTTAAGTCTCTTCCGGCGGTGGGGACTCTCGTGGGCCAGAAGTCCTGCCTCGGCTGCCTTCTTCGGGATGGGTGGCTCGGGGTGTGGGAGTCCTGAGCCTTTTAAGTCTCTCTAGGCAGTGGGGAGCAACCTGAACTGGGGTCCTGCGGCAGGCGGTTCCTGCCTGTTCCAGCGCAGATCTTGGATCTCGGGTCTTCTGTCGTTGCTCCTCAATAGTTGCAAATTGGTCGTTCCAGTCTTAATGAGACAAGTGTAGTCCGCTGTGCAACAGGTCCATTAATCTGGGATTACATCTAAGCAAACTAGATGTATGCTGGTCCTTTCGAGAAAGTGTCCCAGGGACAGGTCTAAGTAGTAATCACTGGAAGGGGTTCAAGAGTCCCACTCACAATGTGCTTTGCGGCTGCCCGCAGTCGGCCCTTGCTGGCGGTCTGCATCCCTCGGTCCCAAGAGTCTCAGAGGGAGGATGACAGGGGTGTCCCCGCGGCCGGGACCGGCTTTCAGCGAGGCGATGGGAAGGACTGGAGCGAGGAGCCGAGGCGGCTGTGGCCGCTCCCGCCGCCGTCACTGCTGACTCCCCAGGACTGAAGGCGTCAGTGGGGCCGTGTTGTGGGAATAGCCCGGAGCCCAGCGCTCGCCGGGATGCGATGGGCTGGGAAGGCGAGGCTGGGCTGGTCCGGAAATAAGATATTTTAAGCAGGTTAAAAAAAAAATTAAAAAAAAGGAATAAAACATCCAAACGAAGCTTCAGTAGAAAGAATATGTGTTATGAAATTCGGAGTGCCATAATTTGGAGCTTGGCAAGCTTAGCTGCAACCTTAACACATAATATCTGTACTCCACTGCACAAGGTGGTGAGCCTACTGGCAAAGATGGGTTTAAATATTTCTTTGTCATCAGTGCCTATTATTTCAGAAGACGTCGTGTCATTGGCCATTGTTATCAGAAATAGTAACAGCACTGAAGCCAGTAAGTGCAGATCTGTGATATCATGATACTACTTGTAGTTATTTAAACAAAATAACTTTTTTTGATAAAAAATAATATAGAACGTGAGTTACTAATATTTTGAGGAAACTATTGTCAAAGAAACTCCAATCCTAACCTGCAGAGGACTGTCTCTGGCAAAATCTACACAACTCCTAGTTGCCCTGTGCTTAGCTAAAATTTTTATTTACACTCCAGTTCTGATATAGCAATGGAAGATAATGTGCAAAGAGTAACATTCTAGAGTGCAAAGTTAAGGGTTAACCAGGTAACTTATGCCTATGAGGCCTAATTATTCTTGCCCTGGAACCAGGGACTGTTAAATATTTTCTATTTCCCCCTCATGTATAGTGGAACTTCTATTTACATTTATTTTTAATTGACATGTAAAATTTTATATATTTATGATGTAGAACATCATATTATGTGAATACATTAGAATGAAGTTTTAATCAGCTGTGTTGTTCCTTATCTATCAACTTGAAATGAACGAGCTTTAACCAAATGTGTTTCATTCATTTCATAGATTACTAGACTGTAAGAGGACACATAATCACATATGAGCCTGACTGGGAAGGCTGCCTGGGTCCAGTAGCTAGTAGCTTAAAGATAACTTGGGATTTGTGAGAGGTAACGTATGTTCTATATACGGAAATAAGGATGTGTATGAGTGAGAGCTGGCAAAGGAGCAGACTGTGACTAATTCATAATTTTTTACCTAAAATCAATTTTCTTCCATTTATTTTGTACCAGAGCCATGGTTATCTGGGTGCATTTTTCCAGCCTGCTTTTCCCAACCTCCTTCACAGTTAGGTGTGACTGTGTGACATAGTTCTGGCCAGGTACTTGTAAGTAGAAATGTTATCTCCAGGACTGATTCACAATTCTCACTCAGCTGTACCCCCTTTAGCCCAAATCTTTTTCTCTTTCTCCTTCTTCCTTCCCCACATCTGGAAGAATAGAATATGATGGCTCTGGTAGCTATATTATTTTATGCTATAACTTTGAGTGTGAATGTCAGTGTAGCAGTACCTCTACTTGAATGAGTGGAATGAATTTATGGAGCTATAGTATTATCCCAGGGCTGCTTGGTTTTTGTGTGTTTGTTTTTATGTGGAGTTTCTTGATAGTTGTTTTTTTTTTTTTTTTTTACTTCTTGGTAGTGTTGCTGGCAGTTGTTTTATTGTTATTTTAATATGAGAGAATAAATTCTAGAGTGTTTAAGCCAAATTATTATTATTACTTTTATATTATTATTAAATTATATTATTATTATATATTATATTATTATATGATGGATTATTATAATAAAAATTTGTTATTATATGCCCCTGAACCTAATCCTCACTGATGAAGATTTCTGCATATTTTTATGAATGCTCAAAATACATTTTCTGATAGAGTTTTCAGCATAGGTAAAACCAGAAACATAACCAAAAATATTTATTTCCGTTCTTCAGAAGACCATAAGCTACCCCTTGGGAGTAATGGCAAGTCTCTACAACATTGCTTTGAAAGGACTGCACATGATTATGCACAAGAACAGGCTATCATTTCTTTAGCATTTTTTTGAATATTTAAATTGTTTGGAAATTAATTGGACTGCCTATTTAGCTGTGTATCAAATTCAGACTCAATACATTAATTATCCGGTGGATTCTTACTTGAGTGCTATAATCTTGAAATGGCCTGTTTTACAAATAAAATTTTTTCTGGTATTTAAAAAGCAAATCAATTCCAAATATTTCATGTATGCTATATCAAATTAAGTCATTTGCTTTATTATTTTCTCAAGCTTATTGTACTTAAATTAAATGTGCATGACCATTGTTTACTATCTCTATTAATTATTTATTTCTTATTGAATGCTGTAAACCTTGATATACTGAATGTAACTGGGTTTCTCAGAATAGAACAGGGACTTGCCTCAGGGAGGCTGCTCTTGGATATTCAGGCTAAGCAGACAAACAGCAGCAGCACCTTAACCACCCTATCAATCAGGTTGCCTTTCTTCACAGCTCTGTGGTTTTCTGAGCAGGAAACAAAACCACAAATACCAAAAAAAAACAAAAAAACAAAAAAACCTCTTTATTTCCTTAGAATAGAGGTTACACTTGCAAGGATCACCCAAACCCCTCTTTTCACCTCCTTTTTCCTGAATATTCCTTCCCTTAGTTAAGATAAACATCCCATCCCAGAACAACATATGAACCCTTCTCTAAGAATTCATGGGGTGCCCCACATTTGCAAGGATGCCTGGGCACCCTTCTGTATGTAATTTTGCTTTGCAATAAACTTTGAGTGCGAGTGTGATTCTGCCATTTGTGCTTGAAGTTATTGTGGGTTCTTGAGGGATAAACCCTGTTGAATCCTGTTGGGATTCTTTCCTTGGGAAATACAAGAACCTGTGTCTCGGGCATTGCTTTGATATTATACATAATGAAATATTTGAGAAACAAAAAAAGAAATTATTCCTCTGGGTAGAAGATAGTGTTCATCGCAGGCCAATATTCCTGATGAGGACAATTAAAAGTCTATACAATTACAAAAATTATATATTCAAAGTCATCAGAAAGCTGGCAATCTTAATGAGTATGTGTCAAGCAAATATCTTAAACAGGATAGAAAGAACACTAGTTATAAAAGGAAATATTGGTTAATTATTGGTTAATGATACTTCAAATTTTCCTGAAAAGGGAATCCACATAACTGGAATAATAAAATATACATATGTATATATATATATGAAGGAGTTACATCCAGAGAATATAAAATACTGCTAAAAATCATTTATAAGAACCAAAACCACCTCACAAAAATATGAACTAAAAATTTAAATAATTATATAAGCAAAAGATGCGTGTCATACTTTTTGAATACTCATCAGGGCAGGTACATGTAGTATGTACAAGAAAACAGACTTAACATTATTATTTATTAGAGAAATGCCAATTAAAACCACAATAAGATGTTACTTCATATGCACTAGAATCAATAAAATTAGTAAGACTGACAATGCAACATTTTGTTGAGGATTTGGAGGAACTGGAACTCTCATGTGTTTCTATTGGGAACTCAAATGGCAATGATCACTCTGAAAAACAGTTTGATGGATTTCTCTATTGTTAAACATCAACCCAGCAATTTTACTTCTAGTTATTTACACAAGAGAAATAAAATAAATAAGTAAATAAATATTTACTAGGCCAGTGTGAGTGCAGTGGTGTTTATGACTAATTGATCACTACAAGTTACAGATTTTTTTGCTCCTTCTTCACTCCCACTGTTTCACTTGACTAGCTTTTAAAAAAATGAAAAAGGAAAAGTTGTAGTATTCTTTAGTAGTGCTAGTTGTCTATAATTAACAATAATTTATTGTATATTTTTAAATGGCTAGAAGAGAGGAGTTCAAAATTTCTCATCACAAAGAAATGATAAATGCTTGTGGTGATGGATATATTATTAGTCAATTTGATCATCACAGTGTATACAAGTATTGAAATATTACTCTGTACCTTATAAAAATGTGCAATTATTACATGTCAATTATAAATAAATAAGCAAAATATCAATATAAAAATTGAACAAAAAAGTAGAAAATCTTAAACAAAATATTAATAAATCTAGTGATATGTAAAAGGACACATCAACTCCAGATATTTTACAACTAAATGTGAACAGTAAATCAATAAAGCCTTTGGGGAAAACATAGAAGAACATCTTCATGGCCTTGCAGTAGAAAAATATTTTTTAACACAATACGAAAAGGACTAACTGTAAAGGAAAATGTTTTAAGTTGGATTATTTTAAGGTTATGACATTAATAGAGAAAAAGAAGCATTGTGCGATGGGGGGTATTCTCAATAAATATATCTTACTAAGGACTCTTATTCAGAATAACTCCTGGAAATATCTTATAAATCAATGAGAAAGACAGTCTTACTGGAAAAAATAATAAATGGCATTATACAAATGAAAAGGACATGCAAAAGCTAATAAGCATATAAGTACTATTTTAATTAGTCATCAGGGAAATGAAAATGAAAAACAGAGAGATACCAAAGATCACTCACCAGAATGTTTGAAATTAAAAAGTAGTAAAATAGCAAGTTATTCAGGATATAGAACTGAAACTATCATAATAGTTGATAGCATTGTTGGAATACACACACATATATATGTACATATATATATATGTGTGCATATGAAGTATATACCTATATTTTGTAAATAACAAAGAGAAAAACAAACATCTATCAGACATGTACAAAAATGTTCATAGCAATATTATTTATAATACACAAATATGGAAACTACACACATTCCTGACAACAGTAGAATGAACAGATAAATTGTTGCTTACTCAAAATGGAATAGGAATAGCTACAAAATGTAATAGCTACAACAGTAAAAATGTTCATATCATAACTATAGGCAAAAACATGGCTCTCATAAATGTATCTCATAAATGTAATGTGCAGTGAAAGGACTCAGACACAAAAACAATGCATATTGTAAAACTGTATATTCGTTAAGTTAAAAAACAGGCAAAAGTGATCTGTGGTATTTGAAGTGAAGACAGTAGATATTTTGGGGAGTGCTGGAAAGGGGCAAGAGGAAGATTTATGAGATGTTTCTAAGATCCTGTTTCTTGATCTGGGTATTAGGCAGGTATGTTGTACTTTATGTAAATTCATCAAGCAATGTACTTATGGTGTGTGTGTTTTTCTATCTGTATGCTACACTTCGATAAATTTTGTTTTAAAGTGTGAGTGCTAGAATTAATTTTAAAAAGTTAAGTATGGAAAAATCTAGGGGCCATCCTGATTAAAAAAAAGTCAGCACAATCAAGCAAAATATTTTCACTATTTAAGGGGGCTATTATGCCATGTTTTTACACAGAATATTAATTAAAAGGAATAAATGAAACACTTATTCTTCATTTCTAGGAGATACTATATTACACATTAACTAAGTAGCTTTACTGTATCTGAGAAAGACCTTTATGGAAGAGTGTTGTCTAATAAATGTGAAGAAAAGATAGCTTTAGAAAATCACCATTTTTATAGGTGCAGGATAAAAAAAAAAATCACACCATCTAGTATGTCCAGTTTTGAGAGAAAAAAAATGGAACTTTACAAGGGATGGATAAAACTAACTCCACCCTCATTTGCTGATTAATTTTAGCATACCTATGAATGCCACAAGAAAACACTGTGTACCTTCCTGTATGATGTAATAGGATATACATACCATCTATAAAGTGTTCTCGCCAACAATGTTTCACTTTAGTCCAATAAAGGCTTTAAATCAATTCTTCACTTTACAGAGACTACAGGGTTGGAGGAAAATTAGTGTGTCAATTTGGGAACTTGAATACAAAATGTATATTGGATCACATTAATGAATAATTGCTTTAATGTTGTTATAATTGTTAATTTTGTTAGAT
Organism: Galeopterus variegatus; assembly: GCF_000696425.1. NCBI lineage: Eukaryota > Metazoa > Chordata > Mammalia > Dermoptera > Cynocephalidae > Galeopterus > Galeopterus variegatus. The sequence continues at coordinate 344,454 of NW_007726809.1, forward strand.
GCAATAAGGTATTATGTTTAAATACTAAAATGTTTTTTTTTTGAAAAATGTAAAATATTTTACAGAGAAAATTCATGATGTCAATAATTAAATATTTTAGCAAAAATAAAAGATACAAACATGGAGAAATATAAACAATTATTTAATCTCGGTAATGGGCATCTGGGTGTACATTACATGACTTCTCTGTATTCATGCAAAGTATTCTAACATTCATGTAAGATATTTTTCCTAGAGAGTTAAAAAAATTTCAAATACCAGTTAATTATTGTATATGACTAATATAGCAAATTATAGATTTCTATATCTTGTCTAATGTTTTGCAGCTTTTACAGAGTTCACCTTGACTTTTTTTGATGAGATGTGCATTGGTGAGATTGTTTCCAACACTTCATTATTTATATTTTGGATGTAAAAATCTGAGATGATTTTGAAATTAAATGACATTGTTGATTATGATCCAGATACATTGTCCAGAAAAAAGCCTTATGCCCATCAATAGTATGCTATTTTTTATGTATGATTCTACTGATTCTTATCAAGTATGCTTGATATTTCATAAAGCAGCTAAACTTGAGAAACTGACACTTTTTCTGTCATTCGTTCTCATTTTTTTCCCATAGGTGTGTGACAGGGCAATTCTATCACCAATGAGGGACTGGAATAATTTATTGGTAAAAATCAATAGATCATACATCAGTACAGATAAATTTAAATGTTGCTTAATTGCAGATCTCTTTACTGGTTTTGATTTTTTAATATATTTGTTGGGGAGTGAATCTGCCAGTCATTCTTTGCATTTATTAATATCACCAAGTATGACAAATAATACCTTGATCCATAACATTACCATGCCAAAATGAATTTTCCAAGGCAATACTACAATTTATTTTATGTTGAACATTAAGAGAATGATTATGTGCTTTAATATTGCTGTTAAGGATCGATTGAGATAGAAAATATCTTCTTTCTATCTTGATCTCTGGTGATCCATTGTCCGTGACTTTTCAAGAGTCTCTAATACTTTTTTTTTTTTTTTGTATACAAAAAGTGTCAGATTTATTACACAGGGGCCCATTTTCAAGAAGCTAAAGGTAAAGGAGATATTTCCTCCTTTTCCTTTCTCCCTCATCTTATTTTCTCCAAGGAGTAAAAATGGCTTGGACCTCCAAACCCAACCAAATAAAAACAAAACAAAACAAACAAACAAAAAAAACCTGAGGTTCGGGCCGGCCCCGTGGCACACTGGATAGTGCGCCGCTTGGGAAGCGCGGCGGTACTCCCGCCCGAGGGTTCGGATCCCACATACAGACCGGTTCCCGCTCACTGGCTGAGCGAGGCGTGGGAGCAACACCGAGGGTTGCGATCCCGTTGCCGGTCCCCAGTCTGGTACGGGGGCAACACTGAGGGTTGCGATCCGTTGCCGGACACGGAAAAAGACAAAAGACAAAAAAAAAAAAAAAAAAAAAAAAAACCTGGGGTTCTAAAAAGTTACAGCATCTTAATTCCTCATAGAAAAAGGGAAAGAGCCAGAGGGAAAAGGAATCCTTGGGGTGCACAGAGGCACCCCCAGCCTGGTGGGACATCTCCCCACTTAAATAGCTGCCCCAAATTGGGGAAGCCTGGTGTACAGCATTTAAAAACTCCCACACTCCATTTTATCAAAATGAAAGAAGAAAAAAAAAAATTCCTTTTCCTCCCAAACCCAGATATATATAGATAGATAGATAGATAGATTTTTTTTTTCCTTTAAAAATAAAAAATTCGAAGGCATTAAGCATTAAAGTCAATCTAGAACAAGGTAATGTGAAATTCCCTCCTTCCTTACCTCTTTCTGTGAGGTTGATTGGTATGTTCCCAGCAGAGAAACCAGCCCCAGGGGAATGGCAAAGGGGAAGAACCAAAGGTAGCAAAGGGTGGGGGCATCCCCAGCCAATCAGCAGACAATATGAGTGTGGGCATGGTGTCAGGGAAGCCACACCCCTTGGAATTTCCAAGTGGGATGGGAAGTAGGGAAGATGCATTCCTGTGTAGTCTTCAGCCAATTCCAAGTCAAGTTGTGACAGGAAAAGGAGGGTGACAGGCGGGGTGTGCATAAAGGAGAAACAGTCTTCTGGGTCCCTGTGGTCAGGGAGAACCCCACTTCCTCAGCTCCTGGACAAAAGCTTTGATTATTTCCTCTTTCATTTTCTGCAATTCCTTCCTCACCTCTTCCAGAAGTTCTTTTTTCACCCTCTCCATGTCTGACTCATTATTGGAGCCGGGCGTGGAGGGGTGGGCCTTGGAAGTGGTCACCAAAGACGATGACTCCATCCTTGGCAAGGTTGTGCTGTTCTTCTCCCATGGTCTCCGCAGAGATTCCCTCTGGGCTGGAACTCTGGCCTCTGGCTCCTGATTGGTAGATTCACCTTGGGGGGCTTCTCCCCACTTGTGTAGCTTTCCTTCTCCAGGCCAGCATGGCATTCATCTCTTCCATGAGCCCCCCCCCCCCCCCTGTGCTTCGACTGCTCTCAGCTCTGGGGGCTAAGGGCCCCCCATTCACCTTGGGGGGCTTCTCCCCACTTGTGTAGCTTTCCTTCTCCAGGCCAGCATGGCATTCATCTCTTCCATGAGCCCCCCCCCCCCGCCTGTGCTTCGACTGCTCTCAGCTTTGGGGGCTAAGGGCCCCCCAGAGGCCTCCTCCTGCTTGCTGACTTTCCTGAGTTTGGCCTCAACCCCCACCCACTGGGTCCCTGTGCTATGGGGAGTGGGGGTCCAAGGGGTGGGCCTCCTCCTGCTCCATGCAGTAGAGACCCCTGAGGAGGACAGACCTGGGGGTGGGTGAGAATCCAGAGGAGGAGGAGGTCCTGGAGGTGGGGGTGGACCTCCAGCTGGGGGAGCTAGTGGGCTTCCTGCATTGCAGACCCAGTGCCCCAAGCGCTCTGTTTGGCCGGGCAGCTGCTATTTCTGCTGCGCCACCTCCTCTGGGGAGGGGACGTTCTGGATGTACCAGGTGAGATGTTCTGGATGTACCAGGTGGGACGTTCTGGATGTACCAGGTGGGACGTTCTGGATGTACCAGGTGGGACGTTCTGGATGTACCAAGTTGGGGGTGGCCTGGTTGTACTTGACACCCCAGACAATGGCGCAGTTGATGACCACCTGATGGTCAGGCTGCATTTTCCAGCCCACAGCTCAGAAGGAGTTGGCCTCAGGCGGGTCCTCCCTCTGGTGGTTTGATTGGGGGGTGGAGGGGTCCCTACCACACAAAAGGGGGAGCAGCATCCCCTCCTGGCGAGCCCCCTTGCCTGGGGGCGGCTACAATGTTACTCTTACTACTGTCAAGTCTCTAATGTCTTTAATTCAGGGAGTTTGACACCATGACTCTCTGGATGAATGGAGAAGTTAGCATGCTTCTGTAGTAGCCTGGAATAAAAGCTCAGAGAGAAAAGAAGCTACTTATGGTTATGTTTGCTAACGCTGAAAATTCTCCCAGACTGTAGCTTGTTTATTCTAGCATTAAAATCTAGCTAAATTCACAGTGTTAGTCATATCTTAGATTTATTTCTAAATTTGGTTTCTGAGAGAAATACCATGTGAAATGTATTTTGTGTTTTGCATCATTTACTACACATTTATTGTGGGAAGATAAAGTATTTTCCTTGTGTGTATGTGTGTGTGTGTGTGTGTGCTTTCATCTATTACTCATAATCTTTCACTGTTTTAGAAGAAAGCTAACTAAAAGCCAAAGAAATCTATCTGCTACATTAACTTACATTGATTCAGTGGTGGCTACAGCCAAGGCTGTGAAAGTGAATATGTGATTATCCCATTGTGAGTCTTTCCAAAAAAAAAATGCCTGCACACATACTGCACACATAGTATAGGTTGATTGGCCCACATGTTGGGTCCGCCGCCAGCAGCCGACCCATACAGCCCTAGCCTCGTTCCTTTCAGTGGGTGAGCGAACGGCCCAGGATTCCTCTTTCCCTCCGGTCCCCTTTTGAAGGAGACAGGGGAAGAGAGCCGTGAAGAGAGGTGAGCACACCACTGGCCCCAAACCAGCCCAGTTAAAGGACACTCAGATGCGGTGGGGGTTCTGTCAAGCAGTTCCGTTTATTAACACACAAGCATTGGCTTTTAAAGGTAAATGGCAAAGGCAGGTTTTTTACATCCTCCAATCAGCTTAAGGGTTAAGGGCATGCATCCTGTCTCAATACCTAGCTATTGCAATTACGCAGTGTTCACAAGTGTGGCCAATAAGGGCTAAGACAAGTTTCCCGCAGACACTCCCACCCTGCTTCCTCCCGGTGCTGTCTTAGGCTGCCACATTAATCCACTTGTAATGTCACTTTAAGGTGGTGTTAGTTTTTTAAAGGCCCAACACCCACAGACTGATATTTGGTTTTCAGAGATCTTAGGTCATGCTGAGTTATCTGATTCTTTGTTCAATATAGAGCATTTTGCAGTATTTAACTTGAAAAATACATATTAGTTTGCTTTCTATTATGTCTTCTCCAATCATTTTCATATTGAGTTTCAGTATCACAAAGAAAATCTAGTGGTTGACTGCAGAGGCAAAGCACAAAGTAGGACGGGAATTGCTAGCATCTATTGAGTACCTACTGTGCATGCAGTATGGGTGTTGTCAATAGAAAAATACTCTGAAATAAAAAATAATAATAATAATCAATATCTACATGTAGCAAATGATGAGAGAGAGACCAAAGCCTTTAAGTAACTTGACCTTATATTATACAACTAGTACCCAGACCATGTCATTTTGTCCCCTTTTATATCCATAAATAGCAAACATAAATAATTTAAACATTAGAGGTAAATGGCCATACACTACTTTTTACTTTAGTTTAGCATTTATTGAACAGCATCTTTTTGTCAGTCATTTTGTATCATAAGTACACAAAAAGAAACACACACTTCTTACCTAGAGATGGCTTACATTGAAGTACAATGAAAAAAAAGTAAACAAATAATTATAACAGGACCCATGCCATAGCAGAAGTAAATTGAATGACTAGAAAGATAAGGATGTAAACTTATTTGTCTAGAGTCAAGAAACTATGCAAAGAGTCAGTAATATCTGAGTAAAATTGCTAATGATGTAAAAGAGTTTGACATTTACAATAGGAACTTAAAGGGGTTCCAGACACTTATAAGCCAAAGCTTAAAGACATGAAATCACACAATGTGGGCAGAGAACAACTGTAATTTTATTTTTCTTGAACCCAAATGATGGGGGAATGTGGTAAGATATATTGTTGGGAGCCTGAAGCCCCACACCCCTTCTTGTGAGACCACTCCTACGTGACAATCTGCTCAGATGGCCGTGCTTTACATAACTGCCTCAAAATCTTTATGCCAGAAACTGATTGCTCCTGGCTATGCAAGTTAATTTGCAAGTGACCTTTTATCCTTCTCTAGAAACTGTTTAACCATAAACATTCTGGGTGGCAACCTTTACTTTGAATGTCCTGTCTTTGTCTCTCCTCAAGATATTATCATATCTTTACATTCCAGACACTTTGCAGCATGCCTGCTTTCTCCTATATACTCTGCACTTTTTTCCCGCCTGCCCTGTCCTCACCCCTCCCCCCGGATAGCAGTGTGTCAACTCCCTATTGGATAAGGGCTCCCCTGCCCCTAGTACCTTATAAAAATCCCTGTCTGCTGTAATAAACAGAGTTCCGGCTTTGACCGCTCTCCTGGCTCGGTGTTCTTTCTTTGTCCCTGGGGCCGAAGCGCAGAGGGGATCGGGCCTGCGACACTCATCATCCCGCTCAGCCCCACAAGAGGTTACCGCCGGCTGGTCTGGGGTCCCTTCCCGCCCTGTGTTGTTGGTCCCCGGTGGTGAGGAACCAACAATATATTATTGAAATGGCAAGCTGGTTTCTGAGAGGGAGGCTTATACACAATTTTAAGGAGTTTGAACTTCAATCTAAAGATGATGAGAACTATTGAAAGATGTCAGCATTGTACTTATATACTAAGATTTTTGTTTCAGAAGTCTAACTCTAGCAATGACATGGATGAGAGGGAGAGATGTCAATAGTGGCAGAGAGATAATTGAGGAAGCTATAAAAGGTCAAGTGAGAGATGGTGAATACATAAAGTATTTGCATTAGGGGTGGAGAGAAGCTATTCAGGATGAATAATAATCAAGATTTAATAATTGGTTAGATTTGAGTAAATGGGAATGTTGACCAAAACAGAATCTAGCACTATTCCTAAGGTTCTGCATGAAATACAGGTGGAAGTGATGGTTAGTTATGTACTAGCAGTTAATATGGAAGATAAATATGGAAGTTAATATGGAAAATAATCCTAGTTACCTGTCACTTAAAAGGTCAGCAGAAAAATAATTTATAAGGAACATAATCAGGGAATAGATTGAGTACCAGTAGGACCACCAAACTTTATTTATGAACAGCATTTCAGTTATAGATGATAGATATTAAACCTGTACAGTAATGTGCAATCGATGGAATATGGTATGATAGAATCTCTCATAAAATTGAAGGAATGGCTTGTTATACCAAGGTTTGTGAAGACAAGAATTAGCTTAGTTATGAGGAGCACAGACACTAGAACATAAAATTTCAAACTAATCAAGATGCTTTGTAGTTTCATTTTAATTCTCTTCACGTGTCAATCATTCTTTCAGTCCATTTTTTCCACAAGGGGGAAGATATGGTCATCTGTCAATTGGGGCTTAAATATCTATGGTCACCAAGGCAAAATCTCTATTCTTACATTTTTGTTTTAAGAAATAAGTAGAAAGAATACTGCTTGGTCCAGCTTGTCACGAGTGTCCATCCTTGGATGATTGCCTAGAAGGAAGTGCTGTGCTGCATCAGGTTGGTCACAAGTCCACACCACTGTCAGTTTGAGAAGTAGTCTCATGTGCATCCCCCATTAGAATTATGTCGTTGGTATATATGGAACAGATCCCCAAAAGGAGTGGATCATGTTACTAAAGGGGAAATAAAAGTGGGGGAAGATGTGTTGAAGCAACAAAAAGAACAGCTGTCCTCTGCAAAAGTCAAGAAAAAGTTTTAAGGAGAGAATGCTCAGCAAAGCAAAAGATACAAACCATCCCAATGGTACCGCCAGAAGCCAGGAGCTCAACCATAACACCTTTCTATTTCCCACTGCCTACAACCAATATCTAAAGGATCCATCCTCCACACTATCTCTATCATCAATTTATTCTCTCCAACTCCATAATCACCAATTTACCAAATCAGTATCATCTTATGCCTGAATTATACTCTTAATAACCAATTATCCATACAGTGCAATGTTGCTGTTTTAAAAATGCACATCTGGTTTTGCCCTTTTCTACTTACTCTTTTCTTCAATGGCATATAATTTTACTTAGGATAAAAATCAAAATCCTTAACATCCCATCCAGGTAACGGATGTCTCTTATTTGGTCTGCATAGTATTTAAATCATGGAGCCAGAATTTAAAAATCAGAAAAGTTTGTAAATATTAATATATAATTATGGTTTCCCTTGATAAAGCAGAAGAATGGAGAACAATAGTCTCACATTTCATGTGCAACAGTCTTCCACGATTAAGGAGAAGCTGAGTGCTCTCCAGTTTGCTGAAGTTTCCGTCATTATTATACCTACCCAATAAGCTTGATGTGTTTAAGTTTCTTGACTGAACATATAGTCATGTGAGTTTGCTACTGTTACCTCATGTAACCTGTAATACAATACTATATAATATAATGCTGACATATTTTTTATATTAACATCTTTAATATTAATCTGTATCATCTCCTACGTAGTGTTTGTTCCCTTGTTACACTGATCTTTTATTAACTCGAGTGCTCCGAGTTCTTGCCTGCTGGTCTTTTGCAAAAACTATTACTTATGAAAGTTTCTTCCTTACATATTTGAGGGAGTTTGGATATGTTGTCCCTTCCAAAACTCATGTGGAAAGTTGATCCCCAATGTGGCAGTGTTGGAAAATGATTGAGTCATGGGGGTGGATCCCTTATGAATGGATTAATGTTCTCCCTGGGGGAGGGGGGAGTAATGGGTGAGTTCTCGCTCTATTAGTTCCCGAACGAGCTTGTTGTTTATAGGACCCTGGCACCTCCTCTCTTGCTTCCTTTCTCTTGCTTCCTCTCACCATGTGCTCTGCTCATACCCGCCGGCTGCCTGCCACTTTGTGCCATGAGTAGAAGCAGCCTGAGGCCCGTGCCAGATGCAGCTTCCCAGAATCATAAGCCAAATAAACCTCTCTTCTTTATAAATTACCCAGTCTCGGGTATTTCTGTTATAGCAACACAAAACGGACTAAAACATCATTTCACCTAGCCAACTTTTACTCATCCTTTAGATCTCTTCTTGAACACCGCATCATCAGAGAACCACATCATCTAATCCCACATTATTTAAATTTGGTCTTCCTTTTACAAATGTCTCATGTATTCTTTAAACTTCCTTAATTCCATTCATTATAATTTTCCATTGTATTCTTATATATATGATCATTTGTTTAGTGCTTATTTCACCGTTGGCCTCCTGCTTCATTACCACCTCTAGTGGAAGGCAGGAGGACTTACCAGTTGGCAGCAATCCCACACCAGCTCCCAAAGTTCACCTGGATAATAATCCTCTACCATTTCAGTGTTCCATCTATGCAGTAAGGAACACTGAGGTAATATGGCTTCATAGCCATATGGCTTATTTGCTAGTGATCTGGCTGTAGTCAGGAGGACAAGCAATACATCAGTCTACTCACAGAAATCAGCAAATATTTATGCTTAAATTCTTACATGTGTATATGTATATGTATGCACGGTCCTTTCTTAGTAATAGCTCTAAGAGCAAACTATATTATTCTTGACAGTCATGCCATGAACCAAATGATTCCTTCCTATTGAATTTTATAGAAACCAGCAGATTTTAAACTGATCTATCTGTTTTTATATTCTCTTTAGGCTTTGGTTCTGGTTTGATTTAGTCATTGTTGTTGTGGTAGTCATGTTTGTTTTGAAGTTCAAATTTGTTTTTTTTCTCACTTATTTTGAAAGTATCATGTTATCATTATTTATTTTAAACTGTATTTTTTTTTTTTTTTACTCTTCACTAGTCTTTAAGTTTTTAATGTGCATATCATCATGCCTGGGACGTAGTATGTTCTCAATATATGAGGGTACTTCAAAAAGTTCTTGGAAAGATTTTTATTATCTTTCGATTCTATTTTTCCATGAACTTGTTGTTGTTGTTTGGCAGATGGCCAGTACAGGGATCTGAACCCTTGACCTTGGTGTTGTAACACAGCACCCTAATCAATTGAGCTAACCAGCCAGCCCTCCACGACCTTTTTGTTGTACTCTTGTTTACCTGCTAAATAACAAAATTAAAGTAAATTGATAGTGCGCCTAAGTTAAAAAGGTGTGCACAGGCAAAATTCATTATTGAGCTCCTGACAGCAAAATTCACTGCGCTTTGGACTTTTCCTTTATTATCCTTACAATGGTATTTATCACTGTTGTCAAACATTTTTGTTGTTGTTGTATAATCTCCTCCTCTTGTTCCCATGGTCTGAATCTTATCTAGGGATTTACATTGGTTTGTAAGGAAGAATTGGGAAGTGAGTTTAAAAAAGCTAGCAAGTATAAGATATTTTCAAGAGGTTTGTATAAATAAGGATAAAAGGTTTAGATTAGCTTTTGAAGGTTGGGTGAGAGGATGGACATGTTCAAATTCTGGGAAGAACTCACAAGGAAAGACGTTGAAGATAAAGGAGAGAGAAAAAAAGCATCTCAAAGTAAACTAGGGAAGGGTGCTGGAAATTACAGAGAAGGTTAAAAATCATTTTTTAAATGACCAGACTTTAAAAAGTATAATCTATCTTCCCTGATGACTTGAATTAGATCAGTCATTTAATTTTTCCAGATCCAGGTATGGTAAGAAGCCTATTGCACCTCTGAAGACTGCACAGATACTTGGAATAAAAGGTATCAGTTTAGCTTTTTGTGAAGGATGAAAATAAAGCCTACACTCAGTGTTTATATAAAAAGAAAAGGGGCTACTTTAGTAATCTAACCAATGTTTGTGAAAAACACTGTAATTTGTGGTGCAAAGTAGTACACCATATAATGACATGCACAGCACATATTTATACAATTTATAAAGTTATAGGGCATATTTTTTTTTTTTTTTTGTCTTTTTCCGTGTCCGGCAACAGATCGCAACCCTCAGTGTTGCCCCCGTACCGGACCGGGGACCGGCAACGGGATCGCAACTTCCGGTGTTGCTCCCGCGCCTCGCTCAGCCAGTGAGCGGGAACCGGTCTGTATGTGGGATCCGAACCCTCGGGCGGAAGCACCGCCGTGCTTCCCAAGTGGCGCACCATCCAGTGCGCCACCGGGCCGGCCCTATAGGACATATTTTAAACTTGCTATTCAGCTCAAATATTTTCATTGCATTGTTTCTCTTCTTTTGTTTATTACTTACTGATGGAACCTAGCAGTTTGTAAGCATGGTGTACTTATAAATGTAAAAGCTGTATTTCTGGCAAAGATTTAGAGTGGTTCTTCTTTACAAATAGTATCATTTCAAGGTTTAGAATAAATTATTCAGGAAACTATTTCCTAACCTTCTTTTCCGAAAGAATTTCTAAAATCAATTTTTTTAAAGTTATTGTTTATTCTGTCTATTGTTTGTTTTAAACATGTATTGAATTCTTCCAATGTGTCAGGCAGATGTTGGGTGATTTGAGTACTTTGTATACTTAATCTTCACATCAACATTATGTGATGTATGATGCAAGTATTTCAAGTTATTGAGACCTCCCAATATCTATAGTCTATTCTGAAAGCACATTATGACAGAGGATCATTTTACTCAAAACTACTTAATTGGAATATTTAGAAAATTATATATACTTGCGGAAATATTTTATTTGTTTATTGTATAAGAATCTTGCATGTTATTTTTCCATTTCTTAGATATACGAAATACATGTGGTATATCTTGGAAGATTACATCATGCTTTATCTTGCTATATGAGTGGTATCTTTTTCAATATAGTAAAATTAGAATCAATATCTTCATTACTTTATTCAGCCAACATATTTTTATTTATGCCTACTATGGGCCAAGTAGCATACTAAGTGCTGTCATTTAGTGGTGAAATATGCATATAAAATCACTCTGTTAATGCAAGAGAAATAACTATGGAGCACCTACATGGATTCATATGTGACATACAAATTCCGTGATTCATGTGGCAGTTGTCATCATACATGTAGATGTCTGCATAAGGGTGAGAGAGGAAAGTTGCTGTGAACGTTTTCATTTTTAGGAATGAGAGTGTGTATTATGCCAGTAGAACATAATTCCCTGGGCTATTTGTGAAAAATATGTCTATTTAGAGTCATTATAACTTTTTCTCCAAGGTACTTTTAGCAATATCTGACACTCAGGAGCTAGGAATATTGGTAGAATTGGGAGCAGACTCAAATATATGTATACATTACTGAACTCTCTGGGAATAATAAATTCCAGAGATCCAGCTGCTGGTTTGATTTCTGACTACATGTTTGCATCTGTTACAGACAATAGCATGGAAAAAGAAAAAGGACCAGAAAGTGCAAGATAGCTATAAACTCACTGGAAATCTTTTAAGACCATGGTTTTTATATGGCAGGGGAAAAAGTCGTAGAAGAGTTAATTTAAGTTAGAGAATCAAGAGTAATTAAATATCACTTAGGTTAAGAGATTCCTAAATTAAACCTTAAATAATGAGGGCATCACTTCTAGGTTTAAATATAATTATTTCTTGTGGGGGTAAAACAAGTAGCCTGTCCTCATGAAATTGAAATCTTCAAATAGTGATCTTGACTAAACCAATTTTTATATACACATTTATTTGTAGCCTTATCATTGGAGAAGTTATAAAATAGAAAGGCTACAAATAAGTGAGTGTATTAAAATTAGTTGGCATCATGAAATCTTAGAGTTTTTAGTTGAGAAGGTAAATGTGGTTACTTTTATATTCTACTCTGTATGAGTAACTATGGAATATAGGTGATTTTGAGGTAAATCAGACATGGTGTTCTACCTCAAGAAATATATACCCTACTTTGTAGCATATTATTTAAGACAATATACTTTAATAACGTTTAAATACTTAGGACAGTTATTGCACTAATTAAAAGATAAGATATAATTTTACATAAATCTTTAATTTTTAAAATCTTATCTGCTGAAACCAGGGCTATATTGTAAAAATTATTATTACTATACAAAAGGTTGTCAGTGTTGTGCATATTTATTTTTTTATGTCAGAATATGCCCATACAGTAATACTCAGAATACTTGGGAGTTTATTCATATTTGATTTTCTTAGGACATATTTCAAAGTTACTTTTTTAAGGTCAAGTAGCAAATACTATACTCTTGGCTACAAAACTATTTTAGTGAATGGGTTAACCTAATGATGTCATTTGATCACCCTCTTCTAGACCAGCAGCAGACTTCAGAACTTTTTAAATTTGAAATTGGTAGTTTTTACATGACTTCTTTTACCTGCAAAAGTTCATATTAGAAACTGCTTCTTTTAGATTTTTCTTACTTTTTCAACTAATATTTTATTCCTTGAAAAGTAGCTTTTAACTTGTGTGCATGTGTTTATATATATATTTAATGGATTGAACCAGAGAAGCTATTATGTATGCTCAAAATATAATTGCTTATAAAAAATGTTTCCTTGCAAATTTTATTTACTCGAGGACTCACAATATCAGTAGTGTACTCTGAAAGCACATTATGACAGAGAATCATCTTACTCAGAAATACTTAATTAGAATAAACATTATAAATATTTATGTGGAAATTTTATTTGTTTATTGTATAAGCATCTTGCATGTTCTTGACATTTTGTAGCTAAGGAAGACTTTTTAAAAGTACAACTATTAAAAACACAAAAGATGCATGAAATAGGTAAATCCATGAAAACAATTTTCATTAGTTTTTCTTAAAAACTATTGATTTCACTGTTGGAATTTCCTTATCAGAAACATCTAAAAGTGAATCAGTGTGTTGCTCTTGATTCTAAAGAATAGATATTTATTATAGTGTATTCCTATAGAGCCATGCTTCTGTATATTAGAAGGGACTTTGTACCTTAGATGGGATTCTGATCTAGGGGTCAGAGAGGAGGGATGCATGTATAAATTCTACAACTTGCTAAGTGGTTTTGAACTGCATTTTTCTCATTTAAATATTCCTGGAGACAACAATTTCTCCCCTTCAAATTTAGAGTTTGAGGGAAAAATAGTAAAATTATATGTAAAATTTGAATATTGTAGTTTTTTATGTAGACCAGAGAGGAGTTGCGGTAGAGATGATGGTGGTCCCCAAATAGTTCATCTACCCCTCCACATTTGCCAGCTTTTTACAGGTAAAGATGATTAGTCCTTGTCTATTGATTTGGGGACAAATGGTATATGTCATTTTCAAAGGCAGAAATGTGAAGAGACAGTACATAACCAACCAGTTATGTATCCCTCTCCCATAGTTTCTGAGGCAGTTTTGTATGGGGTATGAAATGTGAGAGAAACAGGATGATTACAAGGTACAAGCCCTGAGAAATTAGAACAATGAACTTGCCAGCAATTAAGATGAGGAAAGCTGGACCTGGGACAGATTTAGAGGCAGATATTAGTCGTTTAGTTTGAAGGAATCCAATATTAGCTTTGGTTCGAAGAAAACAGATTCTGAGGCAAAGGTTATATGTTACTATTGGTTAAAATATACACTGTGAACTGAATTGTATCCTCCCTCTTCCCCAGGGAAATTCAGAAAGCTGGTTGAGCAGGGCTACCATGCAGAGCTGTGAGAATGACACTGTCACCCCAGTGGGCTTGGAGGGCAGAGTATCGAATCAAAGAGGATTATTCTTGAGCCTTAAGATGTAATGGAATTTGCTTTGCTAGGTTTTGTACTTGCTGGGAACCTGTCACCTCTTCCTTCCTTCCAAATTCTCCCTTTTGGAATGGGAATGTCTATCCTATGCCTGTCCCACCATTGTATGTTGGAAGCACAGAACTGGTCTTGTTTCACAGATTCACAGCTGGTGATGAATTTTGTCTCGTACCTCAAGTCTCACACATATCTGACTTAGATAATATTTGGATTAGATTTTGGACTTTAGAGTTGATGTTGGAGCAAATTGAGACTTTGGAGACTGTTGGGATGAAATAAATGTTTTCGAACATGAGAAGAACATGGATTTAGGGGGGTCAGGGGCAAAATATTATGGATTCAATTTTCACGTCACCCCCAGAATTCATAGTATTGAAACCCTAAATTCCCATGTAGCTGTTTTGGGGATAGAGACTTTACAAGGTAGTGATTACTGTTAAATGAGGTCATTAGGGTGGAGCCCTGATCCACTAGAGCTGGTGCCCTTATTAAGAAGAGAAAAAGGCTGGCCTGTGGCTCACTTGGGAGAGCATGGTGCTGACAACACCAAGTCAAGGGTTAAGATCCCTTTATCGGTCATCTATTAAAAAAAAAAAAAAAAAAAAAAAAGACGAGAAAAAGACACCAGACCAGAGAGTCCAGAGACTGGTTTCTTCCCAGTCTGTCTCCACCATCTGAACACACAGTGAGAAGTCACGTGTTTACAAGCCAGGAAGAGAGCCTTACCAGAACCAGCCCATTCTGGCACCCTAATCTCAGACTTGTAGCTTCCAGAGTGTGAGAAAATAAACTTCTTCTGTTTAAGTCTATGTTATTTCGTTATGGCAGTCCAAACTGACTAATACAGTATGCAAATCCAAGGTGGCAGCAGTAAGTGAAAAGGAAAATAAAATAGGGGAAAAGAGAAAGAAAACAGGAAGGGGTGTTACCAAGCTGGCCACTGCACCTTTTAAGCATAACTGGTAACCCATCGTATATCAGAAAAATAAAAAACATTAAAAAAAAATTTCTATTGGTACACAATGAGATAGAAAATTCAAAACTTGCTATAATTCTCTTAAACAATCTGGATAACTAAAACAAGTATATAAGTTTGGAGTGGGTATAATGCCCCAATCTATTTAATTTTTTAAATATGTGAAAATGGACCTTATGACTGAAATTCCCCCTGTGCATAAACTTCTTAATATATATGAATTACATAAATTACATAAATGTAATGTATTACATTTTTCAGAAAAACAAGAAAATAATTTGTAAGGTAACAATCATGAGCCATCTCCAGCCTCTTTGGCCTCTCCATGTGTATCTTTGGATGTTTGTTTTTAAGATATTCCTTGAAAGATGGCCTTCCCATGAATTTGAGAAGATAAATTTAAGCTGTTCCTTCAACTATTACATAAATTTAAGTTATATGAACACATTTTTTCTTTACTTAAATACAAAATTTTATAAGAATAAAACATAGCCTGTTCTGTTGAACACCCTTACTGTTCACGTGACATCATTACTTACAATGTTAAACATACTTGTAATTGTTCTCTTTTCATACCTCTTGGGAAAAATTAGAATGTATTATTCAAAAGATTTAAATCCCTGTGAGATTAGGGCCTTACAGCAATACTATAAATTTTGTTTTCCCTCCAAGGTTAACTGTGATGTTGGCCTTGATTTAAAACCCAAGATTCTGTGGGAAATGACAGTGATATTGAGCTCTGACAAATTGAATTGGTCTCAAGGTATTGGAGGATGACTAATAAATCTGCAACCTAATCCAGAAACTGTTTTATACAAGATATTCTTTCCTCTTGAAGCATATGTGACACCTTTAAATATTAATTACACTAGCTGTTTGGTTTACTTAACTTGTGCATTTGGGAGCAATTGCATTCTTCTTGTGATCAACACCCACCTGTCTATGACAATTGCTTTGGATAAGGATACAAAAGAGTACTGTTTTGTTTTTTATTTTTTATTTGCACTGTAGATATTTATTTTTAACGTTATTCCCTTTTAGGAATTATAGTACTGTTTAGTACTGTATTTTGTGTATTTTGTCATGCCATTAAGGGGAATACTATGTTTTCCTAAGCCTGTTCCAGAACTATGACTTAATACTACTGCACATCAAATTATATAAACTCTTTTGCTGATATCAGACAGAATGAGACAACACATCCATAACATATTATGCAATTTTAGAAGTTCAATGAAGATATTCAAGATAGAATTATGATTTGAATGTAAGTCTCTTAATCCTACACTTGACAAGGCTTTTTAATACTGCTTATTTGCCAAGTCATGCAAGGCCATGGTAACAGTCTATTTTTAAAGTAATATTATTTCCTGTAATGATACTTGCATGAAATATTTCTTCTTAAAAATATTCTAATCTCTGAAATTTTATCAATTTTTTATTAACATCACTACATTTGAAGGTAATTGAACGTACAAATGGCTTATTCACAAGGTCTAAAAAGGACTTCAAGATCCAGGTCAGATGCCTTCTCTCTAAAGGCTATCGCTTCATCTTACCTTAATCTCACCTTTAGAAACTCCAGCTTTTACGTTTTCACCATGTAAATAATTTTAAGAGTAGACAGTATGTTATATCTATCATATTTAATGTTCTTCTTACTTCAGATCTTCTTGGGAAAGCCTTCCTAGAACACACTAAATTGTATTATTCGTTTATTTCTTAAAACCATGTAGCACTTGACATTAGTATCATACGTTTACATGTCCCATATTACTGATATTGGAAATTTATTTTTCAGAAGTGCATATTTTATCTATAGGCTTAGTTTGAAAGTCAAATGAGGGTAGGTAATAAGACCAGTATATTGAATATCAAGGAACACATGGCTCAGTGCCTGTGGAGATAAGACTCTGATATGTGATACTTCTGGTTTCTGTTTGCTTATTACAAATTATGTCTTATTACAAATTGTATTGTGATATTTATTACAACTATGTTATTGTTTCAAAACATTTTGTCTTCTACTAAAACATTTTAAAATTAAGGTGTTGTTTTTATAACATAAATTGTTCTCTCAAATTATAAAATTCTATCATAAATATGATAACATGAAAAGAACACAACTGAATCAACTATTATAAAGGATTTTTTTTCTGAATTTACAAACAAAAATAACAATTAAAGATAACGTAAATACTCAAAATTAGGTGATTGGTTAAGTTAGGTGTTTAGTGTGACCAGGTACTATGCAATTACTACAAACTAAGAACAACTTTGTTTTCCATTCAAGATCTACGAAACCGGGGCTGGTCCCGTGGCTCACTGAGGAAAGTGTGGCACTCATAGCGTCGAGGCCACACACACACACACACACACACACACACACAGACGAAAAAAAAATCTACCAAATGGGAAAAGAAGCAGATTTTTTTAGAAAACTAAATAAATAAATATATAAAAAGGTAAAAAGTAAGGTGATAACATTCCTGGTTTTCCTGAGACTGAGGAGAGCGAGTTTTCAGTGCTAAAGCCAGGAAAGTCTCAGGCAAACTAGAGTGAGTTGGTAGCCCTAGAAGAGTTCTATTTTAAATCTACCTGTGCGTGTATGTGATTTGCTGTACCAATATACACATGTACACACACACACATATACACACTTATACACACATATAAAATCTTCATTGAAAGGTGGGTGTATATGTCAACTTTTGCTATGTAACAGACAATCTTAGAATCTCAAAGGCTTATCCTAAGAGATATTTATATCAGACTCAAAAAAAGAAGAGCTGGGACTTGACCAGATCTGATTAGACCCAGGTCTTGTGAACATCTGCTTTATAAGTCTCTCATTCTGGGACCAAGGTTGAAGGAACAGGATCTGAGTGTGTCATGGTGATCACAAGAGCACAAGAGGATAAGCCTCTGAAAGCCTTCGCTCTGAGCTGTCATTTCCGCCCATATTCAACATGTCACTTCCTCCCACATACCAAAGGCCAAAGGAAATCTCAGGGCCAAGCCCAAACTCGGTGGGACAGGAGGTATACTCCACTGTAATGAGGAGGGGAATGAGTATTCACTGAGATATAATCCACCAATACGTCAATGTGGGAGTTTGAATAATGTTTTTTTTTTTTTAATATTATATGTTTTCTCAATTTTCTAAACTAAAGATGCATTATTTTAATAATCGGAAAAATACATAATTTAAGGCAAACATTCTGTACCCCACAAATATATATTATCAATTATGTTGCAATTAAAAAAAAATCTAATGTCCCAGTGAAAATATCCTATTCAGTAAGGAGACAAAAGGCACCTATTTTTGTCTGTATAGAAAGATGAATAAGTCCTGAGGGGTAATGTGTAGCATGGTGAATACAATTAATATTACTGTATTTTTACTTGAAATTTGCTAAGAGAGTAGATCTTAAATGTTCTCACCACACGTACACATACACACACAAATGGTAATGGTGTAAGGTGATGGATGTGTTAACTAACTCAATTATAGCAATACATACATATATCAAATCATCATATTGTTCACCTTATATTTGTACAATTTTATCTGTCACATACTTCAATAAATCTTGAAAAAATATTTTTCTATTTACTGGTACACTGGTATGCAAATAAAAAAGGTGACTTTTTATAAGTTTAAAATGTGGCAATCTAGGAATAAAAATTAAATGGTGCTAGTAATGGTGTCTGGATTTGGAAGGAAGCTATTCTTTGTATAGAGATGGGGGACATGTATGTCCCAAGGATCTGGCTGTGTGATGGATTTAAGGTCCTTAAGTAAGAGAAAGAGAACAGCATCAGTGATTTTCATTCGTGGTAGAGGGAAACAGCTCCTAGAAAGATGCTCTCCTCTCCAGGGACGTGACAGAGTACAGAATGCATCTTTATTTCTTTATCTGGTAATTCCGTGGAGAAAGTTTCCAGACCAGTTCTTATGATTTAAACCTCTTTAGTGGCAACAAGTATCAGTGGTTTAAAGATTCATCCCTGCTTAAAGAGATGAGTTACCCTGATCCATTCCCCAGCAACTCAGCCACTATAAAGCAGATATTTTTTAGACAAAAATCAGTCATAAAAGAAGTCTAATAGTGCCCAAAGTGCCACTTCTACCCACCCACTCATTTGTAATTGTTAGACAAACAATAATAAAGAATTTGGCCCCTGACGGAGCTTTTTAGCAATTCAACTTCTGATGTATCAGGCTGCCAGCTGTGGAAATGGGCTTCTTGGCTTCTATTTTTTAGTTACTTATAACAATTTGTTTAATTTCTGAACCATAAAACAGACGAAACTCATTAAGAAATGGATGCTAGCCTAGAAGTGCAAAAGCACATTTGTCGTGATCACGGTGTGATCATGTGTGGCCAGTCTCTCCAATTCATTTTAACAGGGGCACTTCGAATTTAAGAGCAGAAGTGAGTCTAAACAGGCTGCGTATGTGCACACTAGACACCATAAAAACCATGCTGCATCTACGCTTACAGAACCCCTTCTGCCATGTTGTTTGAGGCAATACATGTGTATTGCTATGGCAATAGCTATGCCAATTGTCTGGTCGGGGTAATTGTCAGACTCCTGCCGATCTGGCTAATCATAGGGCTACGTGACTTTGTCAATTGTATGGCTAGGCATTTCATAACTAAATCCAAAACGTTTCATTATTTTAATTATACTAAGTTTCCATTTGTATTGTCAAGGCGAGGGCTCAGACCCTTCAAACCCATTGTACAGAATGGGTCACAGACTCCTTACATGCCAGGGTGGGTCACCAGACCCCTACATGCCTGGCTGGGTCACCAGACCCCTCACATGCAGGTCCATGCTAGCTAATTGAGAAAGATCCTGGGAGCCATTGGCAGACTACATGAGCTCAGAGCTCAGTCCTCAGCTTCTTCAGCAGCAGCAGCTTACTGACCCAGCAGCAGTAGTGGCCTCCCTGTGGTGCCCCTGGGGGCATCTCAAGAGCGGGAGGGGGGGGGGGCTGTGGATCAGAGCCGCTCATCCTTTATACTTAAGTACATAACCCAGGACACCTGGGTTCACATGCATAATTACATTAGACAAAGGAACACCTGGGCACATGAGCATATTTACATCAAATGCTCGGCAAGAATCTGAGTATCTGAGGGGCCTTGACCATTTTCCTTCACTTTCCCTACAACATGGAATACACAGTCATTTGGTTTATCCTTTATCCTTCCAAAAGAATAGTCCCTATTTACCTTCTGAGGACTGTGGAAAGATAAATTTAAAAGATTAATATAGTATACAGAGTCTCCTTTGCCACATGTTTGCCTATAAAAATTGAGACTTTCAAATTTGTTTTCTGGTACATGCATTCATTGATTAATCAAAGGTTGTAAAGTACCTGTTACAGGTCACATATAAATTTCTGTGCTACAAAAGCAATTATAAATCGTTTTAAAAGCAACAGAAACAAGATTTACATACCTCAGTTTGCCAAGTAATTTTTGTGCACTTTGGCTCACCTGAGTCTAAGTGAACCTCTGTGAGTTAGGTCAAAAGCAGGTATTGGCATTGATCTAAGTTCATTAATGAGGAAAAAGAAGTTGTTTTTAAGTAAAAAAATCATGTCACACCAAATAGGAAGCTGACTTGGGACTTGATGGAGTTTGGATGTGTGGTCCCCTCCAAAACTCATGTGGAAATTTGATTCCCAGTGTGGCAGTGTTAGAAACTGAGTCATGGGGGTGGATCCCTCATGAGTGGATTAATGCTCTCCCTGGGGGAGAGGGTATTAATGAGTGAGTTCTTGCTCTATTAGTTCCCACAAGAGCTCATTGCTTAAAAAGCCCCTGGCACTTCCTCTCTCTCTCTTGCTTCCTCTCACCATGTGAACTGCTTGTACCTGCTGGCTGCCTGCTGCCTTCCGCCATGAGTAGAAGCAGCCTGAGGCCCGTGCCAGTGCAGCCGTCCCAGAATCGTAAGCCAAATAAACCTCTGTTCTTTATACATTACTCAGTTTCCGGTATTTCTGTCATAGCAACATAAAAATAGACTAATACAGGATTACTTAGGTCTCCTAATAAGATGATTTAATAGATGGAGTTCAGGCTTGAGAGCTGGACATACCTGAGTTTGAATTACTTAACAGGTGTGGTGCATGGTGAATTTACCTAACCTTTATGCCACTCAGATTCCTCCTATGCAAGTGTAGATAATATCATCTCCCTTAATGAGATTATTAAACCATAGGTCTAGCATACAATACAGTTTATGGCACCTAATAAAATGACTAGAGTCATTAATTTCCTTTCTTTTCAGATAATAACAAGTTATGTATGTATTCATTTCCTCATTTATTATATCATAATTTGTTTTAGGCATACATGATTTATATACGGATCAGAGACATGTCAAACATAAAAAACAAAATTTCTCTTTTTTCCCCCTTTTGTGTTGCTGGTCACCAGTTTTCCCTTGATACACCCTGTGTATCTTATCTTTGCCAAAAATCTGCCATACATCCTGATATTCACATAAATGGTATAATAAAATACAAGGTTGGGAATGCTGGAATGGGTTGGACACAGAAAATAGAAACGTACATTTGTAAGAGATTGGTCTGAGAGCACAAATGTAATTTTAAAAAAGAAATTTTTTTTGAGAAAGGCAGCATATAGTACACAAAGATTAATTTGTTACACAAAGGTTTTGTAAATAATACATTTAAAAATATTCTTAGAGTTTCCATAAATTTTGAATATTTTACTGTATGTTGTGGATTATTTTGGTAAGCAAATATTAGGCACATTTTCCTGGTGTTTTGATAAGTTTTTTCCCAGTCTTTCTTAGACTAATATTTTAGCGAACACATTTTGTGAAATGTTAACATAAATTTACCCAGAAAAATAATTTAATGCCTCACTTCTTTCCTGTATTTTTATTTAAAGAAAGATACCCATAAAACTTGATAAGGAATAATTTGTTCTTGATAGGATTATATACATTGTGTGCAAAAAAATATTGGGATGGGGATTTTTCTTTTTGGCCTTGAAATATGCTGTACAAAAGATACATATAAACTTTACATGTTAAGGAATAATAAATTAATTATTCATGTGTTTATCACACAGCTTCAAATACAAGAAATGTGTAATTTTAAATTCCCTATATAATATCTCCATGTCTAGATCTTCCATCCTCTAGAGGTAAACATTATCCTGAACTTGTCAATAATCTTTTTTTGCTATTTTTTCATAACCTTACCACATATTTCTTTATCTCTTAAGTAAATATCAACTTATTTTACCTGTTTTAAAAGTTGTATTATACTCTACCTGACTTTAAACTATACTACAAAGCCATAATAACCAAAACAGCATGGTACTGGTATAAAAACAGAGACTCTGATCAATGGAATAGAATAGAATACCCAGAAATTAACCCACGCACTTACTGCCATTTGATCTTCGACAAAGGCATCTAGCCTATTCACTGGGGTCGGGACTCCCTCTTCAGCAAAGGGTGCTGGGATAACTGGATATCCATTTGCAGGAGATTGAAACTAGACCCATACCTCTCACCATGTACTAAAATCAACTCAAAATGGATCAAGGATTTAAATATACACCCCGAAACAATAAAACTTATTAAAGAAAACATAGGAGAAACCCTTCAGCAAATAGGGCTGGGCACAGACTTCATGAATATGACCCCAAAAGCACAGGCAACCAAAGGAAAAATAAACAAATGGGACTATATCAAACTAAAAAGCTTCTGCACAGCAAAAGAAACAATTAACAGAGCTAAAAGACAACCAACAGAGTGGGAGAAAATATTTGCAAAATACACATCCAACAAAGGACTAATATCCAGAATATATAAAGAACTCAAACAACTTTACAAGAAAAAAACAAGCAACCCAATCAAAAAATGGGCAAAAGAACTAAGTAAGCATTTCTCTAAAGAAGATATGCAAATGGCCAACAGTCATATGAAAAAATGCTCAACATCACTCAGCATCCAGGAAATGCAAATCAAAACCACACTGAGATACCATCTCACCCCAGTTAGGATGGCCAAAATCCAAAAGACACTGAAAGATAAATGCTGGCGTGGCTGCGGAGAAAAAGGAACTCTCTTACACTGTTGGTGGGAATGCACAATGGTGCAACCCCTATGGAAAATGGTTTGGAGGTTCCTCAAACAGCTGAAGATAGACCTACCATACGACCCAGCTATCCCACTGCTGGGAATATATCCAAAGGAATGGAAATCATCAAGTCGAAGGTACACTTGTTTCCCAATGTTCATTGCAGCACTCTTCACAATAGCCAAGAGCTGGAATCAACCCAAATGTCCATCATCGGATGAGTGGATACAGAAAATGTGGTATATCTACACAATGGAATACTACTCAGCTATAAAAACGAATGAAATACTACCATTTGCAACAACATGGATGGACCTTGAAAGAATAATACTGAGTGAAACGAGTCAGGCAGAGAAAAAGAAATACCACATGTTCTCACTTATTGGTGGGAGCTAAAAAAAAAAATAAACAAATTAATTTACCCACAAACACACACAAAAAAAACCGGGGGTGGTG
This sequence comes from Galeopterus variegatus, assembly GCF_000696425.1. NCBI lineage: Eukaryota > Metazoa > Chordata > Mammalia > Dermoptera > Cynocephalidae > Galeopterus > Galeopterus variegatus. The sequence continues at coordinate 367,978 of NW_007726809.1, forward strand.
GTGGGGAAGAAGATATAACAACTATACTTTTTTTGAATTTGTTACAACAAGCAAACGGAAAGGACATTCTTGGGGGGGATGGGAGAGAGGGAGGAGGGCGGGAGGTGTCGGTGATGGGCCATAATAATCATATACATTGTATATTGACAAAATAAAAATTTAAAAAAAATAATAATAAAAAAATAAAATATGATATATACATACTCTTCTGTGAACTATGTTTTCTCTTTCAAATTTGTTTTTGAAGTCCGAACATAGCAATTATATGTCAATAATTCATTAATTTCCCTGCCATGTTTTAAATTATATATCTATACTAAAATACATTTTGAAGCTCTAGCATTAAGTGAATAATCCTTTAAGATTTTTTTATGGCTTTCAATTAGTGATTTAATATCAATTGAAGGTAAATTGTAATAAGTTAAAGATGTATACTAAGTACTCCACCACAACCACTAGAGAAAAAAAAAAAAAAAGCTAATAAGGTAGTTAAATGAGTAAAATAGCATCATTAAAAAACTCAATAATAAAAGGCAGAAAAGATTAAAGAGTAAATGATAATAACTATGACAGATAAAAGTGAGTAGGAAGATGACAGAATGTAACCATATAAATAAGCATATTAAATGTAAATGGTCTAAAGAACTTAATTAAAAGGCAGGGATTATGATACCAGATAGAAAGATAGAGTAGAGTCAGCTGCTTACAAGAAATATACTTTAAATATAAAAACAGAAAATGTTAAAAAAATAATAAAATGGAAAGTGCATATCATGTTAACAAAAACTTAATGAAAGCTGAAGTGGCTATAAACAGGTACTTCAAAAAGTTTTTGGAAAAATACAATTGAAAGATAATGCAGGGGCCGGCCCGGTGGCGCACTGGATAGTGCGCCACTTGGGAAGCGTGGCGGTGCTCCCGCCCGAGGGTTCGGATCCCACATACAGACCGGTTCCCGCTCACTGACTGAGCGAGGTGCAGGAGCAACACCGAGGGTTGCGATCCCGTTGCCGGTCCCGGTCCGGTACGGGCGCGACACTGAGGGTTGCGATCCGTTGCTGGACATGAAAAAAGACAAAAAGGAAAAAAAAAATAATTATGAAATGTTAACACAGGAACAAACTAGCCCATCTGGTTTCTAAGGTGATTGACTAGCTCTATTTCTGTGTACCTGTGTGTACTTAAAATATTTGGTTCTCAATTTATCTATAAATTGGTAAAACTGGAGTGGATGAAGTTTTAGATTCTTCCACATTCTATAATTCTAAGTCTTATCTAACATGTTTAATTAAGTTTAAGACATGTATCTTTTTCACATTTAATCTCTGAAATTGTGAACTTTTTCAAGTACTCTTGTGTTAATGTCAGAAAGAGTAAATTTGAGAGCTCAGAATATTTCAAAAGAAATTAATTTTATAAAGATAAGTTGTTTACGTTATTAAGAGGTAATAAAAATCATAAAAATCATGTGCATAATAATAAACCTTAAAAATAAATAAAGCAAAAACTTACAGAATGCCAAAGAGAAACAGACAGAAACACAATTATATTAATACCCCTCTCATAGATTAATATAACAAGTAGATAGAAAACTAACAATAATACAGAAGCCTTGAATATCATCAGCCAAATTGCCCCACTGAGCATGTATGTAACACTCTATTTAACAATATCAGAATACACAATTTTTTCCAGTGTGTATGGAATATTTACCTGGATAAATCATACTCTGGCTTACTAAAAAACTCCCAATAAATTCAAAATGATTCCAATCACATAAATTATAATCTTTGAACACAATGGAACTAAATTAGATAATAACAAAGATATCTTTGAAATATCTAAATTTTGGAAATGAAATATACCACTTTTCAAAGAAATCAAATAATAATAATAATAATATAATTTGTTTATAATGAAAGTGTACGATTCTGAACATCTGAGGGGCCCTGACCATTTTCTTTCACTTAAAAAAATCAAATAATAATAAGGATATAATTTGTTTATAATGAAAGTGAAAACACAGCATGCAAAATTTTTGCATTTCTGCTAAAGCAGTAAGTAGAGATGAAATTACAGCAAAATGACAAGTTAAAAATAAAGATCCAAATAATTTGCCTTATTTCCACCTTTAAAAACTATAACAAGAAGAGAAAATCATCTCCCCCCAAAATGTCAATGATTAATGTTAATATGGAAGTCAACAAAATAGAAAACAGAATAAAAAGAGAAAAAAAAATCATGAAATCAAGAACTGTTTTTTTTTGAGTTCAGTAAAATTATAAAACCTTTAGGTAGACTTATAAGAATAAAAGATAAAAGAGATCCAAAATATCAATATCAGTTATTAGAAAGGCCACTGATTTACAAATACTACAGATGTTAAAAGCACCACATTGTGATCAACTTTATGCTGCAAATTCAGTAATTTAATGAAAGCTAATTTCTTGAAAGATAAAAACTGACAAATTCTGCTCAGGAAGAATTAGAATATTAAAATAGTCAATATATGTCAAAGTTCCACTTGTAGTTAAAAACCTTCCAAAAACAACAATGGCAACAAAATCCTTCAGGCTCAGATGGCTTCATAGCTAATTTTTCCAAACACTTAAAGAAGAAATAATACCAGCACTCCAAAAATTCCTCAAAGAAACATAAGAAAGAAAAAAAAAAAAACACTTTCCAACTCTATCAGGTCAGTACAAACCTGATATGAAGCCATTATAAAAAAAGAAAGCAAAATACCAATGTCCCTCATGAATTCTAAAAGTTTACTAGGTTCAGTACCATAATGCATAAATATAATAATATTTCATGATCAAGTGGAGTTGGAGTTAACTTTAGGAATGCAAGTTTGTATTGACATTTGAATTCAGTCAGTGAAACTGACTGAATTAACAAACTTAAAACCAAAGCCATATGATCACCTCAGTAGACCCATCAAAAATGCATTCAACAAAATCTACTTCTGATTTAAAAAAAAAAAAAAAAAAAATCTTACAGTGAACAAGGAATGCATGAAAACTTCCAGAATCTGATGAAGTGAATCCACAAACACTTACATTTTGCATACTCAAAGGAGACTGATCCTTTCCCCATGTGATCAGAAAACAGCACAGTGTTTACTCTGAAAATTTCTAAGCAACATTATACTGGAAGTCTAACTACTACAGTAAGTTAAAAAAAAGAGAAAGAAATAAAAGATATAAGCATTGGGTAGGGAGAAATAAAACTGTCTTTATTTATCAAAGGCAAAATTACTTAGAAAATTCTATGAGACTTGAAGAAAACCAATTCAAACTACTGATTTTAACAAGTTTGTGGGATATGAACAATCAGAATTTGAAATATAAAAAAAATTATTTATCCATAATAAGTGTATAAGACTTAGTTTCTAACAATATAAAAATCTAATAAAATTTAATAAATGGAACTATAAACTATACTAAGGGGTCAGAATATTCAATATTAAGGTGTCAAATGTCACCAAATTAATTAAACATTTAACGGAATACCAGTCAAAATCCCATCAGGCTTTCTTTTTTCCTAGACATTAATAAGCTCATTTAGAAATTTATGTAGAAAGTCAAAGGAACTAGAATAGTCAAAAAGAAAAAGAAGAATAAAATTTGAAGACTAACACTACCTGATTTTAAGAATTATTAGGAAGCTATATTAATCAAATCTGTAGCTATTTTTTTTTCAGATTATTTTTATTCGTGGTGATTTTGTTTCTTTAGGGCTCTATTTTTTTAATTGTAACTTTATGTTGTTTGGAACTTATTCTGTGGGACTACTTAAATGCTTGTGTTTTTGTGTTTTGATTGCATTTCTTCTAAGATAATTTACATTGCTTTTAATAGGTATGTAGGGTGATTTTACTTTCAAATTAATAAAATTTTCATTAAGGAAATATTATCTGTTTTTTTTATTAACAAATCAAAACCTAAAAACCAACCAGGATTGTTATCTAAACTGTGACTTGCATTTTTTTGATATGATAAAAACAAAAACTAAACTTGAACCAAACATTAATCTTGCATTTTAGCTTATATCTTCAATTATCAAGCTTAAGGACATTTAAATGAAATCATAGGAATGTTGTGTTTAGTGAGTGAGTCCTCTTAAGCAAAATATAAAAATAGAATATAAATTCAAGTTGTTCAATAATAAAAGTTATTGACAATTAACCTAAGTACTCAGATCTTAAAAAAGACATTTAAGAAGCTCTCTGATGAAATTAGTGAATATAGCCAAAAGGGACACTATTAAATGAAAGTGTTACGTATGAATGACTCACTGTTAGAATTATGATGGATATCTGCCAAGCAAGACTGTCCATTATCCCTTGGAGCTTTTTCTTTTCCTTTCTCAATTCTCAATTTGTAACTAATGTAGAACACCTTATACCCCTAAATCAGTCATGAATTCATAGGCCAGAATTGTTTGGCTCCTTTTTAAAGCGTAGATACACAGAAGCACTTTGGTTCTCAGTCTCTTTGATTTCTGCCATTTTACATAGATGCTAGACTAACTCAATAATTATTTTAAACTAAAAAAGAAAAAAGAACCTGAAGATTTTTCATTAATGATGTTCTTAGTAAACTGAAAAATGAACTAGTATTGAGTGTTTATGTGGCTATTTCACACTTCTTTTACTGTAATGCTTGGTTTATTCTTAGATGAAAACTATCATTTGGAATCATTTAAAAACATAATTAAGAATTGTGATAATTCTTGATCCAGTGTTATAAACAATTCCTGAATATCTTATTTTCTGAGTCAGAATATAGTAATTGAAGAATAGATAATTGACAGAAGTTGAAAATAAACACAGAACAAAACAGAAAAATGACTTATCTCTATACAGTGAAAGTAACTTGAATTCAAAAGCCAAATAATTGTGGATGAAGAAGAACTAGAAATATAACTACGTAGGCTGGTCTGCATCCTAAATGTCATAAAATTTGGGATGAGTACTGAGGACAGATTCTGTATCTAGCAATATGGCAGGGGATTTAAGGTCATGATTAGACAAACTAATTAATGGAATATCTAATGAGGAGGTTTTACTTAAAAATTACTCAGATAAAAAAATGCTCAGAAAGGCAGAATCAAGAAAAGCAAGCTAAGTTTCTGGTATTAATGGACAGTGTGGTGCCATCTGCTTCATGTAATTTACCCTACGTAATTCAAATGTATTCCCTATATGCATCATATTTTTAATATTGTCTTTGTCAGCTCTTTAGACTAAAGGCATTAAAACAGAAACATTAAACCAGTAAGAATGTTTTGGCAATCTTGGTACTTTCTCATACTTAGATATAACCCAAAAACGATTTGTTAGACCAGAGTCCCAGATTTGGAGTTTGGGAAATATAATCAGTACCACTGTGTAAGTTATATGCATTTTCTAATTTCAAATAATACAATACAATCATTTATCACTAAAATAATTACAAATATAGTTTTATGATATTGTTTTAATAGTACAAAAAATCTTTTGAGATCACAGCATTATTCTGAAGAAATCAATCACTGTAATACACATGTGAATATGGCTGGCTAGTTGATAGGGAATTCTAACTGGTGGAATACCAAGTAAACAACCTGAAACTTTTTAAGTGTCTTTAGCCATTATTTGATAGAGTTAGTGCACCTCAAAAAGTAATTTATGTTTATTCAGAAAATCAAACATTGTTTTTGATCACAAGTCAATATTAAAAGAAAGAAGGAACAACTTATAGAAATCATGCCAGTGGATTCAGTGTACTTACTGAATTTAGCTGGGTGTGAGCCAAAAATGTAAATGTCTCACATTTAATCTTTTTGAATATGTTCTGAGGGCTTGTTCTTTCTTTCCTACCTCTGAATAAAATTTTGGGAAGATTTGAGTATCCCTTTTCCCAAACAATGTCAACATGTGTTAAAGTGAGAAAGAAACCCACTAACTAATCCATCAAATTACAAAGGATCTGGGAAAAGAAGAACAATAGACTGCTGACTACTCCCTTCTAAGAAATTCTCACTCCTAGCAACTTCAGCCTCCTTTTAAATTGAAAGCAGAAGAACCTGGGTTGATGAGCGAGGGTTCATTGTGCATAACCAAAACTAAAATCAGAGCCAAACCCTAGTAAGAGTGAGGACTTTGGTGCTAGAATCATCTCACTGTAACCAAGTTAGAGGTAAAATATTAAAATGCAATAATTGTTTTACTACTCCTAGTATCTGGACATTTTAAAGGCATGATATATTATTTTCCAGCCAATCAAGGGCCATTTATTTAATGCCAACTCTAAGAACCATCCAAAACTAGGCACAAAGGAACATCATGTTAGTAATTTGGTCAAGGTCACATAGCAGGGAGAGAAAGTTTCAACATAATTTACTAAAACATTTATTGTGTGCTGAAATCATGAAAAGAAAAATATTTGAAATCTTTAACAGTGACACTGAATTTAATATGCCTGCTTGATGAAATCATCTCTATATTTAAAAGAAAGGTGTATTTTCCTGTTCTCCTAATAAGTTTATATCATTTTAATGTGCAGAGTTCCAAATAAATGTGCATTAAGTAGTGCACTTTAGCTAAGTATTTCAATATGCTTTCATAAAAGCATGAGTTCGAAGATGCCAGCACATATGAAAGCTCATTCAGTAGAAACTAATGGTGTCCAGCCGAGAATGAAGTAACTAATTGAATTTTGTAATGTAGCCAGTAACATGATTTTCAGAGTGTGTGGTATTTGCAAAGTATGTTATTATCTGTAATGTCGAGAGAGATCACCTCAAAAAGGACTTAAAACTTCTTTCATAAAAGTACTTTCTTCACAACTTCTAATGGAGAATAGATACACACTAATGCTTTTGTTATAAATATTTTGAGAGACATTTTTCTTTTTAGCATTTTCTTTATACTTAACATGCAAGTTATTGTTGAAGTACAGCGATCGTGTCAGTAAGAAAGAAGGATATCTTGTATTATTGGTAGATTTGTTGATAATTCACGGTATAGGAGGAATCTGGAGAGCAAGACCCTATTCAGATTCTACATTTCTTGTGTAACATTTGGCAGGTCTCTTGTCCTACCCATGAGTTTTACTTTTTTATTAAATGGCAATGTTTATACCTGCACTACATTATTCAAAAAGCAAAGCAAACACAAACAAAACAAAAAGAAACAAATACTTGAGTTAGCACCTATTGCCTTAAGTAATAGGTCATTGAGTAGGGAAGATAATTTCTACATCCATTTAGTAAATATATATAACGAAATATGTTATTAGCTACATATCACAAACTATGAAGTGTCTGAGATTTTTACCCCACTTGCAAGCTAACAAGACTATATTTCTTTAGGCATTTTTTGAAGAGAATACATTTTTCTGTCATTTTATGTATTATAAACTAATGTGTGTGTGTGTATGAACATGTGTGTATGCATATATACATTGCTTATCTCACAGATCTTATATAATAGTCAAAGCCATTTAAAATTAGATTAATGGTAAAGTTAAATATGTTCTAAGAAAAGACAGTTAGCAAGGAAACCAGGTTGGGACTAAATAATTTTGCTAAATCTAAGACAGAATATAATTTGAAAACTTCAGATAATTTACTCTATGATGAACAAGTGCTTGATTTATAATCATTTCATACCACATTTGAAATCACATACTATGTTATGTTTTTATCAAATGAAGATTTGAAGTGATTAGATAAAAGCCCATACTAATTCCTGCATACTATGGTTTAAAGAGTAAACCATAAACCAGAATGGGTAACAAATAAATAAACAAAAAAAATCCCAATTATGTTAAGGGAGGCAAGGAAATTAGGAGGTGAGTTTATGTCACCAATAACATATGGTGCATTTGCTTGCAAGCAAGTATATAAATGCAATCTTATTAAAAAAATAGCTACATCAAACTGTTTGTTGTTTCAAGAAACAGGAACCAAAAACTCAAATTCAGCAAAAATGAGGCTAAACGAAACAGAACTATAATGGAAGTTATCTCTGCAATTTATTGGCTTTACATATCCCCCATATCGGAGCAACAGGGACACAATGGACTCAAGTCTTGGCTGTTCCTCAAACCCAGCGATCCCAGGAAAAAACATGACTCTTTCACCCAATGTTCAGATTACTCCAAGGGCCCAGTGTATGTTTTGTGTCCACCTCCGTAGCTAGGGAATTAGCCTCTTCATTAATACATGTAAATGATTCTTCCCCCAAGAATGGAGATTTCTTATCAGGATAAATTGGGGATAAAGGGGGGCAAATGCTAAAAGGAAAATAGCAGTAGCAACCAAAAAAACATTAAAAAATTATGTTCTTCAAAACAGTTTACTTTTATACACTTCTTTAAGGGTGAAAAAAAAATACCAAATGTAAATAAGTAAACAGTATATAAGTCAAAAGGTAGAGAAATACTAAGGAGAAATTACTATCAGTATATATTCGCAGCTGTAATTTTTTATAGACAAGTCATTCTAAAATGGCTTGAAAAATAAACTCTGGTTTCCTTAAATGACATTGGGACAGGAATAGTATGTCTCTGAAATTATGAAGAGGACAGTTTGAAAATATTAAAGAAGTTTATTGTATCAATTGAACCACCAAAATTCTCATAGATGATCAAGATGCTAGTGGAAATGAAATGTGACATAAAATCTCCCATTCAAACTTGTATATTTTGTTTAGATCTAATTTCAAACATACTGTACTCTCTGATTTTGTCCTCCTGAAAATAATTGTTATGTATTTATATTTCTTGTAACCTAAGCATTTAAAGAGGACTGTATTGAAAGTTTACCTATTAGTCAAATTATGTAAAATAATAAAAACTGGCAGAAAGCTCCACAGAGAAACCTCATATTTTTATTTATTTTTATTTCCTAAATATTATAGCACACTCAGAAGCAATTTCTTATTTACAGGTGATTTGGAATTCACAAATTTTAACTTTTCTTGCAAGAAACTTGCAAGAAACTACTTTATTGTTCACATTTCATAATTTTTGCACAGCAAAGGGACAAAGTTGTAGGGTTTAAAATGGAAATGAAACTAATTGCAAAGTAGAGATGAAACTCTGAGCTTGAAATAATTTTCCCTAAAGGAAAATAACCTTTTGGCATCCACTAATAAATCAAGAACTATAGCGTTAGCTACAATAAATTTACGTTATAGTCTAGTTTTCAAGAAAATCTGTGCTTGAAATGTATTTATAATTTTTTATCTTTCTAACTAAAGTGATATTCAAAGGCAAAAAATTTAATATTAGATCACAGACTCCTTCCAATTTTTTGCAGAGCTTACTTAGTACAAAAACCCAATATATTTTGATTAAATTTGTTTTATAGTCAGCTGATCTGTTCTACTTTTTATTAACAACTGTGGTAAATTTTCAAATATTTCATACTTGTTACAGCTAACAAAACCATAACACATGAGCTGTCACATCAACTTTCAGTCTATGCATAGGAAAATGGACTGTGAGCAACTTCTTTGTCTATGCTAAATAGTTAAAAGATCAGTCTCACCTTTCCAAATCAGAATTATCATTGAAAAACAGTTCCAATACTTCTTCCTCTGGATTTTATTCACAATAATCACTCCTTTCAGAACAAGCTGCACTAGTTGAAGATTAATATGTACTCATCCAATTTGAGAACATAAATAATTATTTTGAATGCAAATTTCATAATGTGAAGTGTTAAAATTATTTTCTCTCATTTATCACTGCCATCAAGTTACTTTGTTGAATAACTTATTGTTAAGAGTTAGACCATAGGTTTATTCAACGGAATAATAGACCTTGTTTTTCTTGTTCTTAAAATGATAAGTTTTTTAAAAGCTTTTTTATTAAATTGCAGATTCTTCGTTGTTGCAATAATATCTTGTTCATGTGGGAGTACTCAGTGTCTATTATAATGACTGGGAGTTCAATACTTGCTCAAGAGAGCTTATCAGCTGATGTATTAGAAAAATACTCCAAATGGTTAGCTACCATGGAAATGCTGTAGATTTATATCACCAGACATTTGTTGTATTTTAATTCAATAGATTACATTTGGAAGCTAATTTCAATTATTTTTTTACTTCTTAAAGTGTAAACATAAACATGCACGAAAACCACATGTTTCCAGAAACAAGAGTTTCCTTGTTTTGTCTACTGGAATATGGAAATTTGTTTCTGGGTTTTTAGTGTTTTTTGAGAGTGAAAAAAGATATTTGTTTCTAATTTCTAAAGAGAAATGGAATCAAGACTTAACTCTAATCAAATCCAATACCTCATATTATATGACCTCTTAATAAAGTATATTATAATGAAACACACAATGATTAAATAAATATATAGTTAAGTTTTAAAGAATTAAATAAATGTGAGTTTCAGTCCTTGAAAAAAAGAAACTTAATTACTATGTTCTAGTTTCAATGCGTATATTATACCACAATAAGCTTGTACACAAGAATGCTAATTCCCATTTTAGAGTTCAGACAGTATTCTTAACCTTGCTTTGAGTTATTCAAAATCTGGATTTGAATTGTTTTATTTCTAATTGTAAAATATGCTTTTCTTTTATTATATCATATTGTTTTCATTTCCCTACATTTGAACAGGAGTAAGTTTGGGGCATTTAAAATTTGTGGTGTTAAAATACTGCAAATGTTGATTTATTACAAATGCATGACTAAAAATGGATCATAAAATTTAACATAATTGTTTCTGTACAAATTAGGGAATTGTTGCTTAGGTGATCATACTTCTTTCTCTTACTTACATTTTATTTTACTGTAAATGAGAATAGTCCACACAGGATTTATAATGCTACAATTGCAAAGAAAAAAACATTTTCTTGTTTTTAAACAACTTACTGAGTTATTTTTTATTCGTTCGTGTTTTTCTTGGCTTTTCCTTCAGTCACTAGCAATAGTATAGTGGGTTTGTTTTCCTGTACAGAATCCTTTTTAAATGCATTGTCCTCTGTAGAAAAAAAAATATTTTTAGTGATATTCATGCAATACAATGAATAATAATGGCCAGAAATTAAACAGTAAAACTTCTTATATTATGCTTTATATATAATCATGCAAATAAAAAATAAAATAAATGCTACTGTAAAAAATATAAAAATCTAATAGATTAATATTTTTAATTTAATTAATGTATTTTTTCAAAAAAATAAAATCATAGTAAATGTTGGTCTGTAATGAGTAGCAATATCCAAGTTTCTGTTTAAGAACCTTAATTTCTGTCAATTTGTCAAGGACTTTACCAAAATGGACAATTTTTGCATATTCATGTTTAATAAACATTCTAACGAGAGTTGCCAACTTGTCTTGATTCACACTTTATTGAAGAACACTTTTTATAAAGTTTAATTTTAAAAGATACTTTCATATGAAGCAAAAGATATACAAATAATTAGAAAAAGTCCTAAATATGAATGTAATTTTGAAAAGAATTTCACAATAGTTGTAGGAAATTTAACACAAATATTTTAAATTGTTCATACAATAATAGCATTAAATCAATTCATGTTATATTTCTTCATAATTGCTGGACTAAAATTTTATATTCCAAGTCTAATGTCTAAACATAAGAATATATAGTATGATTGGGCTCAAAGACACAGTATATGCCCCCCAAAATCTCAAATATTTTTGAAACACTAAGAACTTACTTTCAAAACATGTGTGTGCCAGGTCCATATGTGTATTAATCGACTGTATCACTAGTACTTATTCAAATTAACTTCCTCATATAAGTGTATTAAATATAAGAAATAAAACTGGGCTAATTTGAAGCTTAAAAATATATTATTAACATTCAACTGTAACTCAGCAACCATTTAGAAGTTTTACAAACAAAACATTATTTCAAGGAGGAACAGAATATCTCTGATTGTTTGCAATCATGGAGAAAATAAAAAGCAAATTGATATTTAGTCAGTTTTATTATGTATTTTCTATTAAGATCTATTATCTATTATCTATTAAGGTCTCAAAAGATCACTTATCACATTCCTGTTTGGGTACACCACTGGATCTTAGCAAATTCATTGTGTGATGGTGTTTGATGTCACACTAACATACAAGAAGGGATTTATGACATTAAATTAAAAAATTAGAATACAATAACAACTTCAAGGAGTATGATAAAGGAAACCTTTCAAACAAATGTTTTCACCTTTTTTCAATTTATTAGAGACAAAGTAACAGTTTTGAAAATATATGAGAAATTTTTAAATACATGAAAATAATTTGTGGTATGAAAATAAATTAAACATAGTGGTACTTCCTTTTACCATTTATTTTCTCAATCTCCAGCTGATTTAGTTGGTTAATGACATAAATTGAATTCACTTTTAAGTTTTAAGTGTGCTTGGAATGACTCTCATTTTTTTTTTTTCCTAATAGATGTTAACAGCTGCCATTATTTGTCAAAAAACAAATATCCATGACAACTGACATACTTGGAATCCCTCGACACAATAAAATCTGGACTGTTTAAATTTGGTGTTGAAAACGTAAGCAATGTGAAACATCTGATTGCAAAGTTTAGTGAGAAATTAATTCTGCATAGTTTCCATAAATGAAATAGATTAAAGGAACATTGTCCCTGAGAAGCAGATGATACAGTCCCTTAGTTTATTTCATTCTGAGTCAGGGAACACAGCCTTTATAAGCACTGTTATCAATGAATTTGAAATGACTCCAAAGTTCAAACATCAGTGAAGCATCACATCGTATGTTTAAATCAGATGACCATTTGGCTAGACAAACACCATTTATATTTCAGAAGACATCCATGTTATAATCAAAAATGAATTAACAGACATGGAAACTTCAAGCACCATTTGTCATCTGGAACTCATGTGCATTAATATGCCTCATATCTATGACTCTGAGAAAAGCTAAGTCAATTCCAGAATTACCATAACATTCAAAACTAAACAGTAATGCATTTTAAAGTGAATGTATTGAAAATTGAATGCCAACTGAAAATAAATGATAGCATCTTTTAAAATTAAATTACAAAAGGCTTTTTCTTTGTCCTTTACCCTATTGTCATCCTCAGTTAGAATAGCTGTCACATTTCTACCACTTATATCCTACAACAAAAGGTTTAGAATATAAAATGAGAGTAATGCACACACCTAATTCTACATAAATGAATATCTTTGGTTTTCGGTTTCTTCTGAAGGAAAAATTTAATGTGATTCTACTAATTGACTTGAGTTTTCTACCCAATTCCATTAGTAACCTACCTGGGCTTTATTTGTATCATTATTACTTTCAATGTACAATCTTTTCTAAATGCCTTTGCACTTCAGGAAGAAGAGACAGAAGGAAATTAACCATTAATGTGTTAAAATGTTAAATATCCTAAGGAAGAATATGTACTTTATGGTAAAAATGAAGTAATAAAGTATTTATTTTTTGTTCTTCTTAATAAGCCATAAAAAATGAACCCATAAAACTAAATTATTTTTTAAGCCTAAAAGCAAATACAAATCAAGCAAAAGACAGCTGAAGATGTGTTTTGCCAATACAGTACTCTCTCTTTGTGTACAGATGTATGTGTGCTGTTATACAGGACACTCTGCAAGGATATATGAATCGTTCTGATGATGTTAGAAGGAAAATTGCAAGAAGAAAACATAAAATCCTAACCATCAAATACTATTAACTAAAACTAATTTATAGAACATCGTAATTTTTTTACGAATTAAAGGGATAATACTCAAGCTTTCAAAAGCAGCAATGCAGTAACCCTTTATCTCAAAACACTTTATTATAGCACTTCAGTCATGGCACAGTATTTTATACACACACACACAAACAGAAACACATACATACAATGGATAAAATGAAATTGCACTGTATGTTCTTTGAGATAAATAACAATATTTTATTTTCTTTCCCCTGTAAGGGTAAGCATATTGCTTGAAATAGTGCAGAAGTTCAAAATATGTTTGATGCATGACTGAAGATTTACAAATAAATTAATCTCAGACTGTCAGACTGTAAAGATGACCCTTACATCACAATAGATACTATTTAGAGAACATTTGTTCTGTTTCAGGCACTGCAAGAGCTATGTTACATACATGATTTTATTCTCAGAAAACCTGTCGCCAGAATATCATTATTCACTATTTATATACAATAGCCACAATTACACTTCAAAAATTGTACTAAATTTTTTATATGCCAAAACTCACAATAACCCTGTGAAGTTATTCATATTTTAGGGATAACAAAATAAGCACTCAGAGAGTTGTACCAGCTTTCTCAGAATCAGACAGGTGTTGGCTCAAACAAATCCCTAGTTTAGTTAGAAACTGTAATTAAAGTTCGTGTTCTTGATACTATATGGTGCTACAACTCTTATGATAATATAGCTAGTACACAAGGCAGAGGAAAGTGCCCTGTTTACCCACGATGAATAAGATTAATCACTTCTAAAGGAAAAGTAAGAGATTATTAGTAGATTTGCAGCTAAGAAACCATGGCAATATCCAGGTTTAGTCAAAGTATCTAAGTTGTAGCTTTAGTGTACAGATAACTAAGTTGGAAATCTAAAAAACTGTGTGGTATCCTATTTAAAGAAGGGCAGGCCAAAAAGAAGGTGGTCTATCTGTAATATAAAAATTGAAAGAATTTCAATTGATTGGTTAGAGATGATTAAAGGCTAAGCTCCACCACTACTTAGCTAGTGTACTTGGCTTGTCGCCAAACATATGTAAGACTCAAACTTGTTATCTCTAAAATGCAGAAATTAATATGTGCTTAACATGGTTGTCCTGAATATTAAATGAGATAATGTATGAGAATGTTCACAACACAAAAACTTCACACTGTTCTGAGGGAGAGGAATAATAGAAAGATGCTTCTCCTCAACTTCCCACTGAAAAGAAAAATGTCAAACCTGCAAAAAACAAAAACTACTCTCAAAAGTCATTGTCATTATCTCCATAACTTGTGAAATTATTGTGTGATAGCATAAAAATAGTAAAATTCTCATCGAGATGAAAACAATCATTTTCTCAGTTGAGAAATGGTCGAGTTTTTGTTTGTTTTGTTTAATCTAAATGAGACTCTTTGTGGTAGGGTGGTGAGTTCATAAGAAACTGAATCCTCATGTTTATATTTTATATTAGTTTGAGGTGTGAATTTACACTGTAAGAGAGTTGTGAATTTACATGGCACAAGATTCCTAAGCAAAGATACTAACATTCGAAGTATGTGTGAAAACTTTAAAAGAAGCATCTACACCACCGTGTTTGGAATCACTTTCCCAACACTAGGTACTCAGAACTTCTGAACGGAAAAAGAATAAATAAATAACCATTGTTAAAAATGACTGTGAAAATTACAAATTACCTGGCAAATGAAACACCATTTGCAACCAGTAAGAACTGAAACTTCAAGAATTTGAATGTAATATAAAAAATGATAAAGAATGTGTGTTGATTGATTAAATAATTAAAAATCACTTAAATGAGTTCCAGTGATAAAAGGAAAATTACGTTGTATAATGAGAGAATCGGCCTCATTAAACAAAAAAAATGTTTGTATGTACTTAAAAAATGAATGAAATTTATAGAATTAAAAGTTATTATTTAAAAAATGAATTTATTGGCAGTACTGTTCATAATATAGTTACATCTGAAGAGACAGGGATATGCCAGAGAAGTATGATAACTTAGAATGAAGTACAGAAAATTAAATATAAAGAGGTTAAGTCTGAGGGAGGGAGGAAAAGGAGGAATTGGTAAAGGGACACAAAAATCAACTACATTGTATAATGATAAATTAAAATGTTAAAATTAATAAATAAATAAATAAAAAGAGAAAATTGGACCAGGAAATAAAAAAGTTAAGTCATATGGAGGACAGAATACAACTATCCAACAAACATGTATTTAGAATTCTAGAGATTGAGTCTACAGACAATTGAAGAGAAGATGGCTTCAATTTTTCCATAAGTAAAGTAAAAAGATTCAAATTACACTCACTGAGTCTTAAGATAAATAAAACTAATCCACATCTTAATCCTTTTAAAATTACTCTCAAGCATAAAAGACAAAGAGAAAAGAAACAACCAGAGAGAAAATACAAGCTACAAAGGAAGGGAAGTTTCTCATTAACAAAATAGAGACTAGTACAGTTTTGAAAAATATCTTTAAAGTGATAAAAGAAAATAAAAGCTGCAGTTCTATACACAATTAAATATTACTTTAAGTGTAAAGCAAAATAATAATTATTGCAGGAACCAGAGACTGGATATATTGCTAACAGATTATTACAGATAAAATTACTAAAGTACAGTCATGTGTCCCCTAATGATGTTTCACTCAGTGATGGACTGAATATCTCATAGTGGTCCCATAAGATTATAACAGCCATACCATATAGCCTAGGTATTTTGTAGGCTATATGTAGAGCTAGAGTTAGGGTCTGGAGCTCACAGACAGACCCCTCGAGCCTGTCACAAACCCTTCACTCGCACGTCTATGAGCAAGGTAACACAGCAAAAAGGTCCTTGGAGCCTTGGTTGAAGTAGGAACAGTCTTTATTCAGTACACACAATACTATGAGCTAGGCAGTACAAAGAGAAACTCAGAAACTCAACTGCTACCAGCAAAGTCCAAAGAAAAACTGAGTAGCTGCCAGCAGAGTAAAAATACTCTATTTTTATTTGTATTATTTATTTATTTATTATTTTTGTTTGTTTGTTTGTTTGTTTGTTTTTCTGACCAGTAAGGGGATCGCAACCCTCAGCACGGTGTTGTCTGCACCACACTCAGCCAGTGAACGAACCGGCCATCCCTATATAGGATCCGAAACCATGGCCTTGGTGCTACGAGCGCCACACTCTCCCGAGTGAGACATGGGCTGGCCCAACATGCTCTATTTTTAGACTCAGCTCTGCTTCACAAACTGAAGAACACACAATACAATTAACTAAAAAGATACATTGGGCACATGGGCACTAATTCCACCCGCACACAACTTGTTTACAAAGAATTAAGAATGTGCTGCTTGACCCCCAACCAGACATGAGCCAAGGGGGCCTGACTAAATTGTCCTATTTTGCCCACACTATACCATCTAGTTTGTGTAAGTACATGCTATGATGTTCACACAAGGATAAAATCCACTAAGGATGCATTTCTCAGAATGTATCCCCTGTCCTTAAGCGAGGTATTAATATATATATTTAAGGAGGAAGAAAATTTTACCAAAGTATAAGGTTTGTTATATAAGAAACAAACCTGGCCCCAAACATGTCATATATTTGCTTCTTTTATAGTTCTCACACATATTTCAAATACTAATATCTCTGCTTAGGAAACTTGTGCCAAAAATGCACAATTCTTTTCATGTAAATTCACACTTCAAGCTAATATACAATATCAACATGAGGATTCAATTTCTTTAGAACTGATTACACTAACACATAAACAAACGTAAAGACTGATAAACATGCCAGTGTATCTAAACAAGTTAAGATCTTAATAATAATAATAATATTAATAATAGTAATAATAATGATGCTAATAATAATAATGATGATTTTAGTTGATATAAAAACAAAGAAATTAAGTGCAAGAAAAATGGGACATGGTAAATAGAAAACATAAAATGTGATTAACTTAAGTCTTTATTAATTTATGCATTCATGTTAAAATTTAAGCTACCATTGAAGGAATAGAAATGAAATGCACACTTTCTAAATGGGGAGGAAAAAAATGAGTGAGTGAAAGAAAATTAGATCAAAACAATAGAAAGTAAGAAAAATAAAAATAATGAAAAATTGTTAATTAGAACAGAAAAAAATAAGATAGAAATAAGTAAGAAATACTCGTAAGAACTCGTAAGTGGCTTATTGCTAAAAGATAAAGCTTCTATTTTTAATAAAATATTAATCAGTTAAATGCAGTGAGTGAGAAATATTAAAACAAAGTAATTGTATAGAAGGACAGACAGTAGTAAAAAAATGAAAACTTAGAGGGAATGATATCTAAAAAGCTGCTAAGTATTAAATGTTAATATTAAACAAGATTAATTTTCCATATCTTGGCTATTGTGACTAATGGCTGCCATGAACATAAGGGTACAGATGTCGGGTCCGCCGCCAGCCAATCCAAATAGCCCTAGCCTCGTTCCTTTTGGTGGGCGAGTGAATGGCCCGGATTCCTCTTTCCCTCCTGTCCCCTTTGGAAGGAGATGGGGGAAGAGAGCTGTGAAGAGAGGTGAGCACACCGCCGGCCCCAACCAGCCCGTTAAAGGACACTCAGATACAGCGGGGGTTCTGTTGAGCAGTTCCGTTTATTATCACACAAGCACTTGTTTTTAAAGGCAAATGGGGAAGGGAGGTTTTTTACATAATCCTATCAGCTTAAAGGTCAAGGGCATGCATCCTGTCTCAATGCCTAGCTATTGCAATCATGCAGTGTTCACGAGCGCAGAAGCGCATATTTGGCCAATAAGGGCTAAGGCGAGGTTCCCGCAGACACTCCCACCCTACTTCCTCCCAGCGCCGTCTTAGGCTGCCACGTTAATACGCTGTTGTGGGCCCATAATGGCGCCGCTTGTAATGTCACTTAAGGTGGCGTTAGTTTTTAAGGACTGACATACAGATATCTCTTTGAGATTCTGATTCCATTTCCTTTAGATATATACATACAAGTAGGATTTCTGGCACATTTGGTAGTTCTATTTTGAATTGTTTGGAGAACCTCATTTTATTTTCCATAGTGGCTGTAGTAATTTACATTCCTAACAATAGTGTATAAGGGTTCCCTTTTCTCCATATCTTTGCTGACACTTGTTTCTGTCTTATTTTTTGAAAACAGCCTTCCTAACATGTGTGAGGTGATATTTCACTTTAGTTTTCATTTGCATTCCCCTGATAATTAGTGATATTCAACATCTCTTCATATCACTATTGGTCATTTATATGTATTCTTTTGAAAAATGTCAATTTGGTTTCTTTACCTATTTTTTAATCTCATAATTTGTTATTTGTTATTTGTTTTTTGTTTGTTTTGTTTTTGTTTTTGCTATTGAATTGTATGAGTTCCTTATATATTTTGGATATTAACCCCGTGTCTGATATAGGGTTTGTGTATATTTTTCCCGTTCTATACATTGATTGTCTTTTCATTTTGTTGATTGTTTCATTTATTGAGCAGATGCTTTTTAGTTTGATGTCCGAATTGTTTATTTTTGCTTTTGTTACCTATGCTTTGGGTGTCATATTAAAAAAACTTGTCAAGACCAATGCCAAGGAGCTTTCTTTCCCCTTGTTTTTTCTAGTTTTATGATCTTAGGTCTTACATTTAAGTCTTTAATCAATTTCGACTTAATTTTCATGTATTAACTAAAATAAGGGTTTGATTTCATTCTTTAACATGCAGGTATCTAGTTTTCCCAACATCATTTCTGAACAGACCTTCATTTCCCCATTTTGTATTGTTAATGCCTTTATTAAATGTTAGTTGGCTGAATGTGTAGTTTATTTCTGGGCTCTCTATTCTGATCCACTATTCTATGTGTCTGTTTTTATGCCAGGATCATACAGTTTTGATTACTATAGCCTTGCAACATAGTTTGAAATCAGAAAGTGTGAGACCTCCATCTTTGTTCTTTCTCAAGATTGTTTTGGATATTTGGAGTCTTTTGTGGGTCTATACAAATTTTAGTTTGTTTTTTTTTTCTATTTCTGTGAAAGATGCTGTTAGAATACTAACAGGAATTCCATTCAGATAAATGAATAAAAAATGTAGTATATGTGTGTGTGTGTATATATATATATATATGCACTTTATATATACAGACGTATATGTGCACTAAATGTATGTGTGTATGTGTAATATTATTCAGCCATAAAAAATGGAAATCCTGCCATTTGTAACAACGTGGATGAAACTGGAGGGCAATATGCCAAGTGAAATAAACCAGATCCAAAAAGATAAATACTCTATGACCTCAGTTATATATGGAATCTAAAAAAGTTGAATAGGAACAGTGAATGGAGCAGTGGTTACCAAAGGCTGGGGGATGGGGGAAATGGGGAAATGTCAAAGAGTACAAACTTGCAGTTGTAAAATAGGTTCTGGGTTTGTAATAGACAGAATCGTGACTATAGTTAATAATACTATATTGCATACTCAAAATTTGCTAAGAAAGTAAATGTTAAATGTTTTTGCCACAAAAAAATGGTAACTATGTTAATTGTGTTAAGTAACTTGATTATAGTTGTCCTTTCACCACATACTCGTAAATACCAAATAATCATGTTGTACCTCTTAAATACATGCAATTTTTATTTGCCAATTATATCTCAATAAAGCTGGGGAAAAAATGACCACCTTAAGGGTTAAATGTGTTTTTAGTGGTAAAGTGGATTGTTCACTCAAGATAAAAGTGAAAATATCACCAGGAACTACAACAATCCTGAAGTTTCATCCACTAAAAAAACAGAATTTGAGAAAATTATAAGGCAAAAATTGTCAAATTTGCAATTATAACAACTGATTTTAGTGACTCAGTTTTTAAGTAAATGAATAGAGAGATTATTTTAACAATACAACAAGATCATGCTAAATATATGGATGCATTAGTATGCCCTCAACAAAAAGTAGTTCACATGCTTTATGAGCACATGCGGAATATTTACAATGGACTACTCATTATTCCACATACGAAAAATCAAGAAAAACCAAAAATATCACACAGAATATATCTCTTGTCACAGTGTCATATTAGAAATTGCTAAAAAAAAAAAAAAAAAAGAAAAAGAAAAAAGAAAAAAAGAAAATTTCTATGAAGATACATTTGAAATAAAAACTTTCACATTATTTATGGGTTGATGGAAAATAGTAATGGAATTTTTAAAAGTATTTAAAACTGTTTAGCAATGAGAATAAACATCCCACAATTATAGGATTCATAAAAACAATTACAGGTGAAATTTGAGCATTGAATATAATTAAGTTGAGAAATATGAAGGATTAAAAACATAATGTGCTAAGCATTCAACTCAATTAGTTAGAAATATAGCAACAGAGTAAAACTAAATAAATTAGAAGGAAGAAAATAATAAGTATAAGCATTAACCAGCATGATCACACTGTGGTGTGTAATTTCATAAAAAGCTTTTTCAATTTGGGATCAAATTTAAGTCAAATATTTAAATAAAAAGGGGCTGTTTAGTATAAAAAATGTTCCCTATTTATATTAACATATAAGGGAAAGATCCTCAACAGACTTTCTCAGTCTTTAATGCTAAATTAATCTAAACGTTTCTCAGCCTAGGCATTCCATTTTCTCTGCTGTCTATACAATTATTACTAAACTCCAAAGAAAATATAGTTTTCAAATCTTTAATATATTTGTGTTAAATCTTTAAACCAAGTTTACTTCCATTGCCAAGGTTCCAATCTCCAGAACTGTTTTTTTATAATTGGTTTCTTATTTGGATTCTTATAATTATAAACCAGACACAGAAAAAGCAAAACAACAAAGAAGATAGCTAAAAAGGCAGAGTGAATGTGCAAAAAAATTACTTTATTTAAATTTCAAAAGAGAAATTGCCATAATATCCTAACTAATCAGAACTTACAAGCAATTTTGAAAAAAAATAATTCACTGCTTAAAGGAATCACTACATTTATTATGGAATTCTGTATTCAGTACCAGGTCAGTATCATTCAAGTAAGTCAATTTCTTTTTTTCTCTGATTTCCTTAGATACTACTTAGTGTCAACTAAAACCTCTCTCTTACTCTCTCTCATACTTTATGTGTGTGTGTGTGTGTGTGTGTATGTGTGTATAGATGTGTATTCATATATAAGCATATGTGATAAAAAACTATCTTCTATTTAGTTGCCTTAGCACCTTTATATAATATATATTATATATATGGGTATATATGCATATGTGTATTATATATTATATACGCTATGTATGTGCATGTGTGTGCTATGGATTTTATGTTTGCTGCCCCCAAATTCACATGTTGAATTTGCAAGCTCCCGTGTGATGGTATTAGAAGGTAGAGCCTTTGGAAGGTAATTAAGTCCTAATGGTAAAGCTCTCATGAATGTCATTAGTGCCCTTATTAAGAGACATAGGAACTTGCTCTCTCTCTCTCTGATCTCTACCATGTGAGAATACAATGAGTAAATGGCTATCTGCAAATCAGAAAGTGAGCTCTTACCAGACACTGGATCTGCAGTCACCTTGATCTTGGATTTCCTAGCCTTCAAAACTGTGAGAAGTAAATGTTTATGCCACACAGTCTACAGTAACTTGTTATAGTAGCCCAAACTAAGACAGCATGTGCATAACTTAGGTGATAATTGCATGATTACTTTTAAAAAATTATTATGGTTTTAATGTGGTAGATGAAAACTTTCCAGAAATTCTATTAATTACTATCAGTATAGGTAGTTCCAATATTTCAATTGTGAATATAATGGCATCATAAATTTTTTGAAGAACTAATTTCAAGGGTTATATTATGTAGATAGAGTAAAATTTAATTAGTGTGTTTTTTATTACATTCACATTATCACTTGACTAAAATGTGGCTGCTTTGTCACATAAAATATTTTAATTAATCCTGGAAAATTGAACAAAATCACTAATTTTTTAAGAAGTTATATGTATCATAAACATTAATCCATTCATTTATTGATTTAGTCAATATTTATGGCATGCATACTGTAATATATATGTACATATATGTACACACAGCTACTTACAAACATAATGTATCAAATCCTGCAATAAACTGTATTTATATCATAATTTTAAAAACTTCAAATAGGTATTCTTAGAGGTATAACTGAATCAGTAGTGCAGAAAATTTGATTTTTTCAATAAGTTACCTTTGGTCCTTATCTCAGATAACAAGGATCTTTGGAGTCTATTACAAGTTTTTGGATAAAGCACCAGACACTGTCCCAGTATAGTTGTCATGTCCCTTCACTTGTATTTTAATATCTAAGGAGAAAAATTATGTGCTTACAACCACAGTGAGAAAATGTCTGAAGAC
This sequence comes from Galeopterus variegatus, assembly GCF_000696425.1. Lineage (NCBI taxonomy): Eukaryota > Metazoa > Chordata > Mammalia > Dermoptera > Cynocephalidae > Galeopterus > Galeopterus variegatus. Next base: position 391,059 of record NW_007726809.1, read on the forward strand.
AAGTTCATTCTTTTCAATCAATGATGCCACTTACTTGTAGAAGAGGTATTTGTTTTCAGGTTTTTTTACACAATTAGTGACATTATTATTTATGATCAAGCATTTTACACTTCAGAGTGCATGACATGTCTGAGAGTAATAGGGTTCCGCTTTGAGGGGATTCTAATTCATCATCCTTTAATTGCCTGCTTGGAGCGAAGTCAAACCAATTCCCTTCTTGTCTGACCAAAGCAGCATTCCGTTTGGCCTTGAACACCTGACTCTTACTTCTCTTTATAACAAAACTCATGTCAGTTTTAGAAAAGTTCACCATAAAAGAAGGGTGAAGAAATGAAATATGTTGAAAGGACTTTTATTAATTTCATTGTTACCACTATTTTCAGGGTTGTAGGGTGTTACAAAGTAAGACCTCATAGTGCCTTATTTTGTAAAACACTACAAAATCTTTAGAGCACTGCACACAGAACTCAAATTAAGGTTGACTTGGGCCTGAAATCACATGAAAACAATGAAAAGCAGAATATAGTACTTAGGAATATAAATGTTTCCATGACAAAATTATACAAATTTCAACTCTAACACCATTTTTGCTATAGATCTAGTATCTTTGATTTTTATGCATCAAAAGAAAATGTTTCTGTATTTGTTTGCTTGTTTTTTGCCTATGAAGTACCTGCAAGTGAACTCTGGTAATTTTGGAGTATTTTGTTTTTAACCAAAAATATTAATTTGAGGAAAGTTGGAGGAATAAAAAAATGTAAAATATAATTTTATTGAAAACTATAAAAGTTCAAGAAATTGTTTGCATGTCCACCGTCAGCAAAGTTGATTCTCTTATAATATTTGGCTTCTGTTCTCTCTCCACCCAGTTACTTCTTCCTCCCCCTTCTGTGACTAGGTCCCTGCTGAAGTGACAGGGGCCTTTATTTACTTTCCATTGTTCTTAGGAGCCCCCAAGTTGTAATATGTCAGTTATGTCAGAAATTCTAAGATCATCAGGACTTTTCATTCCTATGCTCCAAATGTTCTTTCACAAATGTAATACAGCCGTTTTTTACTCCATTGTGTAAGATCCTTTTCTCAGCTTTTTGCTTTGTTGGAAGGCCTTTATTAAATTGATCCAGATTGAATTATTTGTATGCAATATCTAGATTTTTGCATTTCATAAGAAGAAAAATGCACTTTTGTGCATAAATAAATGCACAGTCATTTATTTATTAATGATTGGCATAATAATTCTAATATTATATGAGGGTTGGCCATAAACTTGGATCTAAATGTTCCTCAAATCATGTGACATAGATAATCATTTGTCAAGCCTATACAGATCTTGTCATTTACTTGATTGTCAGTCCACAAACTCTGGTATAGTGTTATTCTGATATTGCATGGAAATATAGCAGTAATACAAGAGAGTAAGCTCTCAAAAGGCCAGGGAGTCGGTACTGGCACACCAGGTCGACTGCTCATCTAGGTCTCACTGTATTTACTGTTCTACAAAGTATTTTCCAAGAACAAGAATGGCTCATTAAAATAGAGGTCAGCAAGCCATGGCCAATGGGCCAAATCTAGCTTAGGACCTATTTTTGTACAGCCTGTAAGATGAGAATTGTTTTTACACTTGTGAATGATAGTAAAAAGGAATATAATACAGAGAACATAAGTGGCTCAAAAGACAAATATTTACTTCCTGGTCCTTTCTTTAGAGAAGAAGTTTGTCAATTCCTACCTTTAAAAATGACGGGATTCTAAACTAAAACAAAATTCAAAAGGTAATGGATGGAAAATGGAGTTATCATATCAGATCACATCAGCTCTTACCTATACGGGAGACATTTAGACATGAACTGTCTTCCTTCTTGTTGCTACAAAAACCAACAAGAACTAATCCACTATCATAAACACACATGAAAATACAGACACACACACACCACTGACAAGAGCACATTACTTCTTTTTTGAAAGTCAACTGTAAAACACATTGGTTGGAATGTCCTTTTGTTACTTAGTGTTAAGAAAACAAGGTACTGAAAAATCTTTATGTTCATCACAGCTTATTTTATACCAAATGAATAAAGATGAGTCATATGTTATGTTACTTACACCTAAAAAAATCAATGCATGTTTTAAATATGCTTAGAAAGTGCCTTGGTTTGAGCATTTGTCTAAAACTTAGTCCCCACTGTGACAGTGTAAAGAGGGTGGGAATCCTATTGTGGTAATTGAAAGGTGGGGCCTTGAGAAGGTGATTAGATTATAGGACTACGCTGTAGTGAATGGGTTAATAATGGTGGTCAGGGGTGTGGTTCTGAGGGTTTTAAAAGGAGAGCACATGAGAATCTCTCTGTTCCACCATTTTTTTGCCATGTGACACCCCTGCATTGCTGTAAACCTACCATAGAGAAGACTGTTACCAAATGTGTTCCCTGGACTTCAGACTTTCCAGCTCCCAAAACCATAGACAATAAATTTCATTTTCTTACAGTTCCAGGTATTTTTTTATAAGCAACAGAAACAGACTAATAGAGAAGGTATGCCTGTTGACAAATCCTTTGCTATTCAGAGTAATTTAATTGATATACTTTGTAAGGCTATATTTTAATATATAGGTAGGTTATTCTTAATAACCAAATGTCATGAGAATTTTGGAGTGGGCCTGTGAAAGAGGAGCAAATTGGAGATACCAGTAAATCAGTGAAATTGTCAAAGTAATGTTTGAATAAAATAAAATTCAAAGATTAATTAGAAAACACCATGTCTATATAGTAGCCAATCAGTTCCCAACAATTATTTCTAACTCATGTTTAATAGGGTATATATTGTGTTTCAATTTTAGACTAGATCACAATCACCAAATTTTGGAAGGAAGATGCAGGTAATGCATCTGTAACACACATGATGTGGGCTACTAGTCTACAGAAGAGACCCAAAATCATCGGACCCTCATTACTTGGACCATATTTACAGCATCCTCTCTCGATATCAACATTACTAATAATTGAGTGTTAACTATGTTCTAGGAAAAAACTCATTTCTTCACATACCTCAAAATTAATTCATCAGAACAACTCTAAAATGTAAGAACTGTAGAAAGAGATTATGTAGATTGGAAGTCCATAAACCTTATTTTTCCATAAAAGGCCAGATAGGAAGTATTTTTCGCCCTGTGGGCTATAGGACATCTGTTGCTACTATTCAACTCTGTTGTGTTGCTTCTGAGTTACAATAAAAATTTATTTACAGAGACAGGCTGGATCATAACACTGGATCTTGCTAATTCCAGAGTTTCTGTAACTGTAGATTTATAGAAAGTAACTAGAAAAATAAGGAACCCCTTTCAATTAATACATTACTTTCTTGGTTATCAAATGAAAATAAATTATCTTTATAATATCCTTCACATGCATGTGTAATTTTTAGTTTATGAAATTAATTCATCTGCTTTCTCCTCACTTCATCACAACGAACTGGTACATCCATTTGGGAATCTGAGAGAAAAGAAAAGACATTCTGAGCAGCAATTAGAACAACAAAAAAAGCTGAACTTTTAAAAAACTGTCTCTCTGTAAGGGAACAGTGGTATGGCTATGTTCATTGTTGAATTGGGAAGGGAAACAGACAGCGATTTATGGAAATAAAGGATATCATAACAGCAGATGCTGTGTGAATGGAAAGTCAGTCCAGTCATACTGTTAACAAAAGTTAACAACAAAAGAAACCTCATATCAGTGTTCAATATAAGGGCAATTAGAAGGAAACCCACAATATGTCTCTTACCCTAAGGATATGATCAGATTTAGTTAATAGAATGTGCTTTAAATATGAAAATTCTAATCATAATGATTTTTCTTGTAGTAACATGTCTAATTAGATGATCTAGTAGTCTCAACAGACAGCAAGAATCCAAACACAAAACTGAGTGTTTTCGAAGAGAGCAGGCTGTCTTTGAAATGAATGTTGAATGCTGCAAGTTACATGCTGTCTTCCTTGCCTTTTGACAAATAGTAGTACCTAAAGTTCTTGGGGACTCCTAAGAACAATGGAAAGCAATCATACCATTACCGATTTTGTCATTCTTTTCATCTTTTTTGGAAGATGTGAGGACATACTCACAATACACACTTTAATTGCTCAACTTATTTTTTTTATTTCATTGTCCCCAGTGCATATTCCCAAATGATATTAAAAATGCATTCGATGATATAAAATCAGATGATTTCAATAAGTGATGTTACTCTTTATTCTAATTTCTGTGCTTTATTTCATTGTATTTAGCATTTAAGAAGACATTACACTGTCTGAAACTATACCCCACCTTATATTTGTCTTTTTTTGTGTGTGTATTTTTTTATTTATATATATATATTTATTTATTTATTGTAGTATAGTTGATTGTATATATCTGTGGGGTACAGAGTTGAATATCAATACTTGTGTGCAATATGTGATACTCAAATCAGATAGTATATTCAAAATTATACAATGTAATTATATTGGTCTTTGTCTTTATGGGAAACAGTATCAAGGTGGTTTAAAAATCTCTGTTGAAATCAACTCTATAATTTTCTAGTTCTGTGACCTCGAATGGACCTTAATTCTTTATGTAAAATGTGGGAATAATTGAGCTACTTATTTTAGAGAGGGAATCATGATGATTGTTGAATTAAATAGATATTGATAAAGCAGTTTGTATTCTGTCCCTATCATTTCACTCCTGGAAATAACAATTGTCCTCTGATTGAGCTTGTTTCCACTCTTGGTTCACATTCAATCTGTTCTCTGAACAATAAAGAAACTTTTCTTTTAAATGTAGATCAAACTATGTCATTTCCAGAGTCCTCTTACATAATTTTCTTTTTTTCTTTTTTTTTTTTTGTCTTTTGTCTTTTTCCGTGTCCGGCAACGGATTGCAACCCTCGGTGTTGCTCCCACGCCTCGCTCAGCCAGTGAGCGGGAGCCGGTCTGTATGTGGGATCCGAACCCTCGGCGGGAGCGCCACCGTGCTTCCCAAGTGGCGCACTATCCAGTGCGCCACCGGGCCGGCCCTAGAGTCCTCTTACATCATTTTCCTTGCTTGTCCTTCCTCTTTCTTCCAGCCAAAATGACCTTTTGGTTCCTTTTATACTTGCTTCCAGCCACAGGTCACCTCATAGGTCAATATCAACTTAAGTCAATGATGTGAGGTAGGGGTCTTGGTTAAAATATGGTATTCAGATATTCAAAAAACATTTTTGGAAAGAAATTCCTTTTTCCACTGAATTACAACTGCACCTTTGTCAAAGATAATTTGATTATGTAATGATGTGTTGATTTTTGGATACGTATTTTGTTATTTGATGTATTTATCTATCTTTTTCCAGTACCACACTGTCTTGATTACTGTTACTTTATGCCAAGAGTAAGCAAACTTTTCTGTAGAAGGCCAGAAAATAAATATTTTATGCTTGTGGGCTACATATGATATCTGTTGCATATTCTTTATTTATTTTTACAGCCCTTTCAAATGTAAAACCATCATTAGCTCTTAGGCTGTAAAAAAAGAAGTCATCATAGGAGTTAGCCCACAGCCAGTCAATTTCTGACCCCTTATGTGTCATACTAACAGTTAAAAATCAGGTAACGTAAGTCCTCCAACAATGTTTTCTTTCAACATTTGTTTAGCTGTTCGTATTAGTCCATTTCTATTGCTTATAACAGAATATGTGAAACTGGGTAATTCATAAAGTAATTAAATTTATTTCTTATAGTTTGGAGAATGAGAAGTTCAAAGTTCAGGGGATACATCTGGTGAGCACCTTCTCCTACCAAAACACGGGGAATCACATGGCAAGAATGGGCTGAGTAACACAGATGTAATCTCACTTGCTCTCCTTTTAAAGCAATCAGAACCACACCTATTACTCCCTAAATGGATCAACCCATTCACAAGGGCACAGTCCTCAGAATTTAATCACCTCTTTAAGGCCTCACCTTTCAAATACCATAATTGGATTTCCCACCCTCTTAATATTGTTACAATGGGGGTAAAGTGTCAAATACACAAATTTTGTGGGACTCATTTGGCCAATAGCACTATTCTAAGTACTTTAAATTTGTATATAAAATTTAGTATCAGTTTGTCATTATTTACAAAAAATCTTGTTGAATTTTAATTGTAATTGCATTGAATTTATAGATTAATTTGGGAATGATTGAAACTTTATTGTTTCAATTTATATACTTGAAAGGCTATACCAATTAATTTAATTGCAAATAATTATGAGTATTTAGACTACTAAGATAGCCCATTGAAATAATTTGCTCACTTGATAATGCCACAGTCCTGTTTTTTGTTTGTTTGGTGTTTGGTTTGATTAATATATAATTCCATAACACTTTGAAGTGAAACTGTGAACTTTGTCTAATTTCTACCACCACTTGGAAGTAGCAAAGAGTCTCATTCAGATCATGTTTACTAAGAAACTGAAAGAAAACATGAATAAGCTGTCATTCTGATCCATACCTTTTAGACTAGAAACCACAAATCTTCTTTAACAAATTCAGGAACATAGTGGCTAATTCTGAAATGCCTGGATGACAGCATAGTCATATAGTTCATCTTATCTTAGTGATAAAATATTAATGGTTTTAGGCGCCATATGGATACTGAAACTTATATGAGTCATAGACACCACAGTTTGGTTAGGGGAGTCTTCTGAAAGAAAAAATTCCTGTGTCCACAACATTCAGGGCTATTTAAAAAAAAAAAATCTTCCTCAAGAGTTTTTTAAATTTCTGTGACTAACCTTTCTGTAGGTGACTTGTTATACGTGCACACTTACATTTTATGCTTCTTACATTTCTGTTATCCTATTTTCTTCTCAAACTACAAATTTGGGTTAGTTTAGCATTATTCTGAACCATTGAGAGGAGTCCTTTTAAAATTTTTACTCAGCTCATTATTCTGCATTAAGCTTCCCAGTGCTGCATTTGTCATTTATTAGCCTTATTATTGACCACGTTGTTCCTAATTATTTACTGATCCTCTTAATATAGAATCACAAGCAATTTATAGTTTCAGGAACATTTTATGATTCTGTAATGGCAAAGATTTGCTATTAAACACAGTAGCTAATTGAAAGTTCTCTCTTACTTTGGTGTCAAACCTTTCTACTATTATAGTTTTATCCTTAAGACAATGTAGTCAGTCCCCAACTTGCAATGCTTCCACTTATAATATTTTTACTTTATGGTCATGCAAAAGCAATACACTTTTGGTAAAGTATTCAATAAATTACATGAGCTATTCAACACTTTATTATAAAATAGACTTTGTGTTAGATACTTTTGTCCAACTGCAGGCTAATGTAAGTGTTTTGAGCATGTTTAAGATAGGCTCGGCTAAGCTATGATGTTCCACAGGTTAGGGGTATTAAATGCAGTTTTGGCTTACAATATTTTCAACTTATGATAGGTTTATCTGGATGAAACATGATTGTAAGTCAATGAACATCTGTACTTAATAATTATTGCTTTTTTATTTCAGAAGTTTTAAGATACTACTGCAATAACCATCCATGATTTCAATTAGACTCTGCATTTAATTTAATTATTAAAAGAGGAAATATGTCTCCCACTTCTACCTTAAAAAAATCTTGGCTGAGTAGGAATTCAAGTATCAGATTTAGAAAATAATGTGTGCATTAAAATTCTGGCAGCAAGTTTTGATAGAAAATTTACTTAGCTACCACAGTGATATATTGAATCAGATAATGAGACACATAATATAATCACAGTAGTTGTTTATAATCAAAGATGATGTTGGGAAGGGTCACTATTCAGAGGAGCAGGAAGACTAAAATATTGAATATGATACTTGCATCCAATCCGGACTTTTAGAAAAGGTTTCCATCTTGGTTTTCAGACACTATTTCTTTGTCCCTCTTGTTTACATTACAGATATATCTCTAAATGTTTAGACGTACATAAAGCTTTAAGTTGCAGCTAACTGCTGCAGATTGACCTTTTACTCCTTTTACGCTTTCAACAATTGTCAATATGACCTTGTGGATCATCTTACATTTTTCAACCACGAGTTATTTTTATTTTATTTATTTTTATTTTTTTTTTTTTCCTTTTTGTCTTTTTTCGTGACCGGCAACGGGATCGCAACCCTCGGTGTTGCGCCCGCACCTCGCTCAGCCAGTGAGCGGGAACCGGTCTGTATGTGGCATCCGAACCCTCGGCGGGAGCGCCGCCACGCTCCCAAGCGGCGCACTGTAGCAGTGCGCCACCGGGCCGGCCCGCCCACGAGTTATTTTTACAGCAATGTTTCTCATCATCTCTAACTACTGTTAAGAATAATTTCTTGTTCTTTTTTTCAAATTTTTCTATCAAATCTTTTAGAACATATGCTGTGGCAAACCACCTTTCAATCTCACTCTTGGTGTTTGAGTCAAAAACTTCTGATTTACAGTTTGAAATGATTTAGAAAGCACTGGTCTAGAGATCCTTTGTATTGTATTTTCATTTGATGCTAAATTTTAGAAAACAAATATGACTCTTTAGTTCTTAGCAATGGTTTTTAGTTGATGCTATTATGTGACAGAAACTACATGTATTATATATGGTTTGTCCAAGTAGTAGTGGTTGTTGACTATCACAACTTCTCCATAGACTACCAAACTACATAATGTTAAACTGGATGCCTCCTTAATCAGTGTAACCCTATCATTTAATATGTGAAAATATTAAGCTCAAAGAGACTGAATGCCTTCAGTGAATTAATTGGTTGTCTCCAGATCACTGGCTAGAATTCAGTCTCCTAACTTGTAAACAAATTTTTTGACAGCAAATTTTGTACCTTTATGTCAGATTCTATCTTCTACGAAAGATGTATATTTCTTTATTAAGCTTGACTTTATATTTTTCATCCAAGTATGGTACTCATATGAGAGTGATAAATGGTGATAAATCTTTTTAAATATTAATATAATTTTAAAATATTCATTTAGTGACCTAAACGTTGGTTTTTATTATATCGGTATTCACTTAAAGATGCTTATTCAAAAATATTTTTTAAATAAAGTCAAATAGCATCTATAAAATACCACATATCTGTGTAAATTAAGGCAATGTTTAAAAATGTTATATTGAATATCTGGGCATTTGAAAGAGCTTAAGCAAAAAATGCATATTTACATACTGTAATCAGTTTCTTGTAAACATATTTTCTAATCAACTATTTTTTAATATGAACTTTTTTTATAGAGTTGCACACAAATGTTTCTTAAAGTTGCTTTTTTTGGTTAATAAATTTGAAGATGTTCACTCTTCCAATTGTCTCTTTTCTGTATGTCATAACAGTTTAATTGTAAAAGTAATCACTCAGTGTGTGCTAAGAAACCTGGCAAGCTCAAAAAAAATTCTACTAAATGGGCGATATTCACAGTAGTATATTTAAATATTGAAATGTGGAAATATTTACCACAAATATTTCTATAGATAGTGAATTTATGAATATTTCATAAGCAAAACTCATCACATTTTGTTATATTCTATATATGTATTATATTTCTATGTAGAAAAATATAAAAAAATAGATATAAATTGCCTATCTATATAGAAGTAAAATATAGAGCAACTGTAACATCAATGATGGAAATGAGGGATAAATTGAATAACGTAGAATATAAATATGTTCATGCATATTGTATATAATATATATACATTTCTAAATATATACACATGCATCTAATACATTATTAATTTTGCTTTAAACAATTATTAGTTTTTAAAATAATTTTGACAAAAATTGTCTTTTATTTTTATTCACCTATTTATCCTTCCTTGCACTCTTCATTTCTTTTGGTAGATATGGGCTTTCATCTGGAAATTTTCTTGTCAGCCTTAAAATTTTCTTTTACCATTTCTTCTTTTGAGAGTCCATTGGTAACATATTCTCTCAGATTTTTCTATCTAAAAAATATTTTTTATGTGGCTTTTGGTAAAGCATATTTTCACTAAGTATACAATTTTATTGTAGATCATTTTTATTTGTGGTTGACTTTTCCAAGAATTTTGAAGGTTTCATTTCATTTTCTGGAGTCCATTGTTTGTTATGCCAGACATTTATCTTACTCTTTTTTCCTTCAATGCAAAGTGTTTCTTTTTCTCCCCTGCCCCATAGATGTTTTAGATTTTTTTCATTTTGATATGTCTGGGAATTGTTGTGTTCTTATTTATTCTATTTAAGGTTTTCTGAGATTCTTGGATGTATATGTTGATACACTTTATCAAGTTTGTAAAATTATTTGAGATTCAATTCTTTCTCCTTCATGAATTCGAAATAAGTGTACATTAACCATTTGATATTTTACATAGGTCTCTAAATTCTGTTGAGTTTTATTCTTATTATTTTTTCTGTTATGTTCAGATTGGATAAATTTTTTCAGTCTTTTTCTTTTTTTTCTGTTGTATCCAGTCTGCCGTTACATCTATCCAATCCATTCTTTATTGTAGACATTATATTATTCACTACTAGAATTTTCATTGATTTCTTCCATATAGGGTTTTAATTTTTCTGTAGAAATTCTCCATCAATTTCACATTAAGTATGTCTTTTCCTTAAATATACATAAATGAATCATAATTTTTAACTATAGTGTTAATTTTTTAAAAAAATTATGGATTCCATTTATTTGTTTCTTTGGATATTTCAAAATTTTTTATTCTGTTCTGGAAAGAACTGAAAAGACTTTTATAGGTAATACGTATTCCTAGGAAAGAATCATTACCCATTTTTCTGTAAGGTCTTAAATATGAAGGCCTTATTTTTGCAAATTAATCCAAAATGGAACTTGGTGTGTGCTATGCTATATCTTTAGCTAATGTCAGTCTACCACTGGTTTCAAATAATTTAAAGTCAATATTGTGTCCTTACATTCCAAAGTGCCTGGAATCTAAGCACCACTAGATTCTGGAGAGATCTCTCTGCTTTACAGCACTGACTTAACTTCCTATATACTGTCATATTCTTGAAAACCCAGAGAGAACAAAGGTAGAAAGAAAGGACTTTGGCATCTGCTTTTGGGCTCCATCAGAATTTACTCTGTCACTCTGGTATACAGGTTCACTGACACTGACTGGTAACTAACTGATCAATACTAACATAACCAATAGTAGGTCAAAGTGATGTCATATGCCTTCTGATATAATGTATTCTGCCAAAATAGTTTAACCTGAATCTAATTATGATGAAACATCAACGAAGGCAAATAGAGAGAGATTATACAATACAAACACCTGGCCTGTACTCTTAAAAAGTATCAGTGTCAAGAAACAAAGGTAGAGCAACTATTCTGGAATAAAGGGATATGACAACTAAAGGCAATGCATATCATAAACTAGGAAAGAAAAATACAATAAAGGACATTATCAGGACAGTTGACAAAATTTAAATATGTACTGTGGATTGGGTAATAGAATTTTATCAATGTTACATTTTCCAATTTTTAAAACTATACTATGATTACTTAGAATGTTCATATTCCTAAGAAATTCACACTGAAATATTTAAAGTAAATGTCTCCAACTTACTCTAAAATAGTGGGAAAATCTATACGTAAATAAATTGATGGATCGATAGGTGAGAGAGCAGATGATAAAGCAAATAGGATAAAATACAAACTAATAATCTGAGAAAAGAGAATGTGTGCTCTTTGTATACTGTTGCAACTCATCTATAAGTTTGAAAATATTTCAAAATAGGAAGTTAACAAGATAAAAATTTTGGGTTTTTTCTTCATTGCTCCTGTAATATTTCCTGATGGGTTTATTTCTTTTTCCACCATGCCTTTCTAAGGGAAGAGAAAAAAATAGGTCATTGATCTTTCCTCACCTATTAAGGCTTGTACTTGTTTGGAATTTATTTAGATTTTGTTTTTATTTATAGCTCTGACAGACCGAAACATGTTTATTGGGTATTTCAGTCCTACCCTGAAATGGTTAGGTTTCTACACACAGTCTTCTTAAAATAACTATTGACTTAGAATAGGTGCTAATGCTCTTCTAATAGGTTTGTGCCTTTGGGACTGTAATGTGAAAATTCAGATATATGGCCACCGTACTTATGAAAAATGATAATTATCTATAGGGAACGACTTTTATTATTTATTTATTATATTAAATTATTAGCGTACCCATTACCACAAATTGTGAAACGTGTTCTTTTTCATGATCGGTGAAACTTTTTAATACCACATGACAATGATCTTACCATCAATGGCCTAGCATTTTACTCTTTAAATAGTTATGTAATTCTCTTCTTTTAGTTGTTTCTAAGCAACTAGGAAAAAATTTATAATGATTTTTATCCAAGAGCAAAATTATAGTCACATTTTCAGTTTTAGATTTCTTTTATGTAAACTAAGTGAATAACTATAAAGCTATTCTGTGACACTGCCGTAATATTTAGATATTATCCACTAAGGCTTGGATTCCTAGATAACCAAGTTTTCTTCAATTTCCCAGAGCCAGGGCCTTCCTATGAATTCCAAACAAAGATATTTTAAAGAAAAAAGGTTCTTTTTCTTCTATAAAATCAATATATTATAGAAGAAAATTTACAAAATACAAATAAACTTTTGTTCACTCATTAATCTATTGAAGACTTACTAGCCAGGCATTGCTAGGCACACACAATAAACAATGAACAAAATATATCTCTTCCCTTGTAGGGTTTACATTCTAATTGGGTGGATCAAAACAATACATAGTAAACAACATTGATAAGTAAATCATATGGTCAGATAAAACGTACTAAGCATTATTGGAAAAATAAGAAAGTAAGCAGATCAGAAATATTGGCTACAGGTGTAATTTTAAATAGGCTTATCTGGGAAGGACTACCTGAGGAGATGACACTTGCAAAAGAATTAAATGTAAACACTTTCAAAGGCTAAAAAAGAAAAGTCACCTGTAAGGGCTAATTCCTAGTAAATCTTTTAGCATATGAATTCAGTCATTCAAAAATATACATATGTCTTTTGTAACTTGTGTTTTCCTTGTTACTTAGCCATGTATTTTGAACAGATATAAATGTATTAAATAGTGTTCTATACCAGTGATTCTCCAATGGAGTTCTGGGGTGTTCCTGGGTTTCAGGGAAGTCCTTAATGGTATATTATTTGTGGTAGGGAAAAACTAAGTAGCATTCTTAGGTGTCTTATTCCTCCCTTAGAGAATTGAACACTACATGCAATTTCATTGGTGTGAGGAGACATAGCTGCTAAAGAGATTTGGAAAAACTGTCGTCTTCTATATTTTAAAAAATAGTGCAATTAGTTCATTACATTTTTTTATGGCTTTCTGAGTCAATTCCATATGTTTATACTTTCAGATTGTTTGCAGTTTTTCTCCATCATGTATATGCACTCAATGGACAACTTGGCAGGTCTATGGTTGCACATATCCACAATTATTTTACTAAGATTCTGACATGTTTATTTATCAAATTGCCCTACAGTAAAGTTACTATTTACATTTCCACAATCACCGCTTAAATACAGCCATTTATCTGAATCTTTCTTTATATAGTATTTTATTTTTTACTTGTAAATTTAATGGAAGAAATGGTAACATTGATATTTTTATATTTTTTGGCTATTTTTTCAAAGGTGTTCATAGTCCTATTGTGTAATTGGATGCACAAAACATATCTGTCAAATTTTTTGAACAGTAAATTGCATTCCAAAAATAAAAAGATATGTAGAAGATACTGTTGCATTTTAGCTGCTTAGTGGAACAAAGGTCTTGAACTTGCTTACCTTGCTTTACCTGCTTCTCTTTCTAGTCCATCTTTGTAAACAAATTAATGTTACCTGTCAGAGAAATATGTGGTTGTCCTAAGTTCTAAGGCAGATGCTGAGATTTGTCTCTGTGTATGTACCAGTAGACACTTGGTAAGATGAAGATAAAGCTTTTCCTGTATACTATTTAATGCTTACATGTGCGCTGTGTAGGCAAGAGTAGGAAGTTGGAGGGAAAAAATGTGCTGCAACAAATAATATATTACACTTGGAAAGTGCTTGTTTTGCCTTATTAACAAAAATAAATCTATGAAAAAATTATTTGGCTGATTTAGTTTGTTGGGGAATTCATTTGTTCCCAGTGAAGTTACATTAGGATTCCATCCAATTCTTCATAATGTATCCAGATGCAACAAATTTAATTTATGCTTTAAATATAGTAAATGTTCTAGATCAAGGACTGAGTGACTGCCAAATTTTAAGCTCAGCCATTTTATTTTTTTGCTTGAGATACAAAAAATGTCTTGAACTATATAAAATCAAGCTATTTGCTTCCTAACTTTTTGAAATAGCTGATTTGTATCACACTTTGAGGAGATCTTGCCAGGCTGAATGCTTATATACCACCATGAAGCCCAAGGGATTTGTTCTAAAAAAATCAATTTTTATGGGATTGAAACTTAATTAAACATACTGCCATTTTCATCTAACTTAGCTTTGTAAAATGTCTTGGTAAAGTGCTGTGCTTTTAATTGGCTGATAGTTTTGAATGTTAATAGCAATAAGCTGAGTATATGAAAAAATCAATATATATGAAAAATGTTAGAAAAAATTAAGCAATAGAGTTTTCTGTTCTGCTATAGTTATACAAATGATTAATACTTTTAAATAAAACAAATACAATATGGATGTTTCTCATAAAATAAATTTTCTACATCATGGCTGTTACCCACCATCTTTTTTCCTTGACTTCTACTTGTTCCTCAAATGTCTTCATGGAAATACGGGTTTCAAGGCCTTAGGTTTCAGTGAAAATTTGACTGCCCTTTTCCCAAGTAGGCTTGGGCTAAGTTGATCAGGAGTGAAATTTTTAAATGTTCCCTGATTCATTTGGATAGGATGTAAGATTTCTTTACTAACATTTCAGAAATAAATAAATAAATAAAAGATAGAGCTTTCTTATGCTTTTCAAAGCTCCTCGAACTAATGAGAAACAAATGGAGAAAAAAAATAAAAATAGTTATAAAAAGAACAGTTCCACTGAGATTGTCTCTTCACATACAAGATGAAGAGGAAATGAGGCAGCAACTGCTAGAATAACTCCAGAAAATGAAACGCAAAGACACGGACCAAAATGACCTGACAAAAGAAGCTTGTTGTAATAACCAGATAACAACCCATGGTTGATATTTGCTTTATTATACAGGAAACTTTAAAAGGAAGGAGTGAGTAAATTTTCAGAAAAGTAAGAAACCTTTTGATATTCCCTTTTAAAACTCTGATGTTTGAGATGAAACTTACTGGGGTTCATAAAAGCACACAGAAGACGTTTCAACAGGAGATTAATCACAGGGGAGGTGAGTTTGGTTGTTGTTTTGTCTTATTTTATTTATTTATAATTTTTTTTCTTAATTTTGGAGATGGGATAGGTTCCCATCTCTCTATTTATTTATTTAGACTTGGATTTTATTTACTTTGTACTTTTTTTCCCCAGCTTTATTTATTGAAGTATAATTGACAAATAAAAATTGCATTTATTCAAGATGTACAATATGATAATTTGATATATGTATACATTGTGAAATGATCACCACAAATAAATTAATGAACACATCCATCACTTTACAGTTACTATTTTGTGTGTGTGTGGTGAGGACACTTAAAATCTACTCTCGTAGCGAATTTCAAGTCAAATTTCAGTATTACTATGAACTATAGTCACCATGCGCCTTTATACACTGTTGGTGAAAATGTAAATTGGCAAAGCCATTATGAGATGGTTCTTTTTACTTCTGAGCCAGGGTGTACCTCCAGACTTTCATGGGTGAGAGCTAGTTCTGGGTACAGCATGTGGTTGTGGTCATAAACACTTGCCTCAGTCAAACTAACACAACGTGGTTTGCTTTGGCCATGTTGGGTAGGCAGTGAATGCTACCAGACAGCCCAGACTGGTTGTGAGGCTCTCGTCCATCGTAATTTAGTACAGCACTAGGTAGGAGCATGCCTGAGTTTTGGTACCAGTGAATAGGAAAGTGAAAAAACATCATATTCAGGAAACCGTGTGTAGTCATCCGTGGAATCATATTAATTGTTCAATAATGTTGGTGGTAAAAAGTACAGAAATGTGGGCTAAAAATACGATGTGTGTCTAACTCTAATAGTTTTTGTTTTTCTTTTAAGTAATTGGAGTTCTTTTATTAATTATGAAAGGTAGAATAATTGATTTTTTAAAATAATAGAATGATGATAAGTATTTATTTTGGAAATAATGAATACAAGGATATTACTGATTAAATTAGTCAGGAGGCAATGAGAGAGAGGAAAGATTTGAGATTATCTGCAAGGTTTCTGGCTTGGAGGAGTGGTGTACAATGAAACCATATGCCATTAACTGTCGAAAAAATATAGAAAGTCAACCAGAAAATTGATTTATGTATAATACTTATGAATACAAAGGTACTTTAAAAAGCTCATGCAAACATCCTATTATCTTTCAATTCTGTTTTTCCACAAACTTTTTGAAGCATCCTTGTATGTAGAGGTGTCCAAAGGGCAGTTACATTCTTATAGCTATGGAGAGAGTTAGGGGTTAGATACGTAATTTTCAGCTACTCTATAAGGGTTAGTTGAACATGACAATGTAAAGTCCTACTGAAACAGAAAAAAATACTATTGGTTGTGATTTATCTATGTTCTCAGTTTTAATAACAGAAACTGACAATAAGAAATAAACTGTAGTTTTCACAGGTGATAATACAAACATAAATTTGCATTTAGACTCAGTTGCATAATGGATTTAAACGAACCTATGATTTCCTAAATTGACATTGATATTATTTCCAATTACCTCCAAGGAAAAGAGCAAATCCTTGGGTATTAATGTATTACCTTATGTTTGCTTCCTTTCACTAGATTGAGAACTGATGCAGTTGTGTTTGATAGCTTAGCCTGTAGTTAATACTGTTATGTCTACTTTTCCACAAATTCATGTAAGAAGTCCACAAATACTATAGCTGGGATGACTCAAGAGGGCCAGTTGTTCTAAGATTAAAAAACAATTCAGAGGTCTCCATCCCTAAAATTCAAACTACCGCAGCAAATTTTAACTTCTTAAATAATCTACATGTCTTTACTTTTCAGAATTCTGGATTCTGCCTAGTAGAAAGAGATGCAGTAGCTTAGCTAACCAAGTGTACTAGCTAAATATTTACTCTTTTTGTTTAGTAGAAATAGGTTTTGAGTTAGGATGAAGGTGAGAGTTAAGATTAAGGCAGAGCAAAGCATTTGTGAACTCAATAAATTATGTGTACCTCTCCTTTCCCTTGATAAATGTTTTAGATATATAAAACTGAGAAATAAGTCTTCCTCCATATTTCTATTGTTATTGGTTTTCATTTTTACAAATCTGATATATAACAAAGGCTCCAATGATATGGTATGATAAGGAAAATAAACATTTATTGTATTGAAATAAAATGCATGAAATCTTCTGATATCATGTCAGTTAATAAACTTAGTAGGGAAACAGTTTAGATACTAAATGTATCAGTTAGGTATTGCTAAAAAATACAGGATTACAAACCATACCCAAACTATGCAGCATAAAACAACATTTGTTTCTGTTCACACATTTGCAAGATAGCTGTGGTTCAGTTGATCTAGTCTGAGTATGGCTGTGTAGCTTTGTTTTATGTTTTGGCATCTGAGGTACAACAAACCTCAGCTTGTTCTCCTCTCATTCTCTTTCTGTGAACAGCAACTCATGTTCTTATTCTGGCAATATTAAAGGTGTAAAAGAGAAAGTATTTGTATAAACACATGAGGCCTTTCTCATGGCTGGGCTTGCAACCAACACACATTGCTTCCACCCATATGCCATTGGCCAAAGAAGTCACGTGGTGTTCCTTATTGAATTGTGCCACTCCCTCAAGATGTCAACCACAAACACCTTTAAGTGTGACCTTATTTAGTCATTAGAATCTTTGCAGATAATCAAATTAAGATGAGGTCATTAGGGCATGCTCTAATCCCAGGTGACTGGTTTTTTTATAAAAATGGTAAATGTAGACATTGGGACGGAGATACAGACAGAGCAAAGATGTGAAGACACAGGAAGAACACATTCATCCACGAGTCGAGGAACATCTGAAGCTACCAGAAGGTAGGAGAAGCATGGAGCTGCTTATTCCTCATAGCCCTCAGAAGGCACCAACCCTACCAACATTTTGATTTCAGATTTCTAGCCTCCATAACTGCAAGATAATAAAAGTCTATTGTTTAAGCCACCCAGTTTGTGGTATTTTTTTATTGTAGCCCCAGAAAATTAATATACATGGTCAAGCACAATGTCAAGGGACAAGGAAATACACACAAGCTATGATGGACCTTTGGGAAAAGTTGGAAGCATGAAAGGATAAAGTATTAGGGCCAATAGTGTAACCGACTGCACTCCCCAAATGATTATTTTAAATAGATCTCACTTACTTCCCTGTTGCTCTTAAAGGAATGAGAAACCCACCATAAAATTTTTCACTCATAAGAAACACGAGCGTCTTAACCCAAACTATAGAAAATTTTCTTATATGTTTTATCCAACTTTATAAACGTCAATGTTGAAATATGGTAAAACAGTTCTCTGACATGTGGAAACCATTGTCCTCAACTATACTTAGCTTTATATAAGGAGGAGGAAAAAAGAAAAGTGTATCACCCAAACATGAGCTTTTCAATTCATTTAAAAATGAAGCTAGCATTATTCAGACAGTTATAAAAACAATTCTGAAAATAGTTCTCTGGATGAACAGCATGTACACTGAGCAAACAAAACCAATGAGTTCAATAAAAGTTGAAAATCTATTAAAAACCTGCTACAAACCGTAGTTTGTTATGGATGTTACAGAAATTTCTTTTGAAAATTTCCTTGCAGCTACTTTTTCCATTTAGTTATTCTGTCAATATTCATTGCATTCTCTTTGGATATGAACTGTATGGTCACTAGTGTAGAAACTTGGAAAAAAATAAAATGTGCACTTCATATTCTATACATTTAGAAAGTTATATTTTTGAGTATACATATAATAAAAACCTATTACTAATTTTTTTTTCTCATAAAGGTTTTTTCCATGTGTAATAAAAATATTTAAGCAATCAGCAGTAAAATTTTTATAGCAGACTACAAACAAAAAACCTAATAGCTAGAGACCATTATGAACACTTTTTTATTCTGGTAATAGGTAGAAAGTATAAACCTTAAATTTCAGGATTCTTCATTTATACCAGCCCTTCCCAAGGCCCTAGAAAGGCCCTTGTCAGTGTGATTGCATGATTGTAGGGTTTATGAGACTTAGAGAGTAAGAACCAAATGAAAACAACAAAAAAATTATCCATGATCATGTAAAAAACATTCTCCCTTTGCATTTTGAGTACCTTGCTATCACCCTCCCCTCTTGATAAATGGCTTTGGAATGGTCATTCAGGTTTTTGGAATATAGCTAAAGGTGAGTTGAGTTGAGGCCTGTTTCTTTTGGTTTCGGTGGAATGCAGAGATAAGTTATTGCTATTTTCCTTCCATTCACCTTTATCCTTAATTTTGTATGCCTATTGTAAAACCTTCAATATGAACAGCTTAGAGTTTCCAATATTTTATCCTTTGCTTATTAAAAAAAAAAAAAAAGAATACTTTCTCTGGCAAACTGTTGCTGATAATCAAGATGACATAGATTGCCTTTTATTTCCTTTGCTCCTTTTACCTAAAATTGATGATACAATCCTTTGTACCACTGGAGAAAGTTTTCCTGTTTTCCTTTTACACTGTTTGAACAACTATTGAAGCCAACTGAAAACAGAGAACAGCATAAACTTGTTTAACCTGTTTCCCTTCTAGTTAGATCATTTATATATCATTTACTTTATTGCATGCTATTATGAACATGGTATTTGTGTGTGAAAGGCAATTTTAGTCCATATTCTAGGGATACTCATTAATTGAAGAACCTTTGGAATCCGCAATCTAAGCATGATCATATGAACATTTCAAACGTTGTTGTTGAAATCTGCACCAGAGCTGTTTTAGTTTTTATTTTGTTGTTAGTACAAAAACGTTAGAAAAATTTCTTTAGCAAAATGAGTGGTATGGTGTTCAAAAGCTATGTTTACCCAGAGAGACTGTACAGGTGCTACCCACCTTAGCATCATTATGGTATAAAATTTTGGCAAGCCCAGGAACATCAGAGCAGTACTTATATTCTCTGTTTGGTTCTCTGCATCCTTGCTTGGTCCAATGCACCTCATTTTGTGAAACACTTTGACCTAACCTACACTGGCTGATCCTGCCCTCAGAGAAATATGGCATCAACCTTGGGGCTCACCTTGCTGTGTGTCTGTTGAGAGAGACTAGGTAATTCCAAAGTTACAAAAACTGGCATACTAAGACCAGATGTTTGTATGTTTGGCAGAGTATTGTTACTTTTAAAACATCACCTGATAGATAGTTAAGTTTGCAGCAGGGTGAGGGTGAGGGTGGGAAGGCAAATTCTCCATTCACCTTCAGCTATCTGAAGCTACTGATATTTACTTTAAAGAAATTTCCTTGGTTCAGTTTACACATGACCCACCCCACAGTTACTTAAAAGACAGTCAAGAAAGGTGAGTGTGTGTGTGTGTGTGTGTGTACGTATGTGAGACAGAGAGACAGAGAGAGAAGTGAACTTGGTTTGTTTGAAATTCTACAGTGGAGAGGAGCTGGAAAAGGAAATTAATTATATTATTATAAGTCTGTCTTCTCAGCTGCAGTCTGCATTCTCAACAACTTTAGTAAATTGAAGCAACAGCTTATCTTTCATACTTTTTCTGTATTATCTATGATGATGGGGCTGCTTTAATATTATTTTTTTTATCTCCTTGGCCTAACACAATGCCTAATAAGCACTCAATAAATAGTGTATTAAAAAGTAAACAAATAAATTGTATTTCCCAGCTGTGCAAAATTTTCGTTAACATCTTTTGTTTTTCCCATTTCTTTCCCATCTCAGTAACTTTTTTAGCAAATAATAATAAGTGATATGGCCGTTATGCTATTTTAAGTTTGATAGGTAACCATGCTTAACCTCTGTGATTTATTTTTTTAATCTTTAAAACAGAGCTAATAATGGTAGTTACTTCATAGGTGTGTTTTACATAGATTAAATGTATTTGAATTGCATCAATCTGAGTCTAGCACATAGTTTGAACTCAATAAATCTTAGCAATTAATATAATCACATTTTGTGCTGGTATAAGATATTACTCAAATATAATGGTAAAGATATAGTTATTAAAGCTGATTCATTTCATACTGATTTCAACCTTTTAATCTGTTTAAATGTACTGCCAAATTTTCTGGCACGTAAAATTGTGTCACAAACACAAAAATATTTAAACCTACTAATTCAGAAGATTAAAATAGCATAATTAGTATTAATTAATATAATTAATATGGCTATGGGTTTAATAGTTATATACTCAAATTCGTATTTATAAGCTGAGAATATCCTTTAATTCCCAGTATCTCTGGAACACTTACAGAAGTGCATTACTTTGCAGGCCACAAAGAAATTCTTAACAAATTCTAAAAGTGGAAATTGTAGAGGTCGTATTCTATGGCCATCAAGCTATAAAACCAGAAATTAATGACATTTTAAAATGTAAAAGCTTGAAAAATACACGGCAGTTTTGTAAATCTTGGGTTAAAAAGGAAATAAAAATTGCAATTATAGTCTATTTAGAAAATAATTACAACATAAACACTATATTTTATTTATGATGGTTAGCCAATAGTGTACTTGTTAGAAAATGTGTGGACTTTAAATATTCATGCAATTATGCAAGTGAGAGGGAAATAATAAACTTAGTAGTTGACTCAAGATATTAGAAATATAGTATCATAGAAAACAGAAAAGCAAAAGGTAGGAATTGAAAATAATCAAGTAGGGAACAAGGAAGCTTAAGGGCTTTTAGTATAAAGAAATTTAAGATTTTCTTTGAAGAAACTAATGTCATCCACGTTATACCTAGTGATGTTATCAAGACAAAGAAAAAAAAAACTACAAAGACAATGTTGGAAATAAGGAAGATAGTTTAAAAAATAAAACTATTTGAAAAGGGGAAGATGAAAAAGGGGAGATAAACATGGATTTTGGAAAAAAATTTAAATATGACACAATCACTTTCAAGCTTACATGCCAATATATTTAAAATTTAGAAAAAAATAGATAATTATTGCATGAAATATAAGCGAACAAAATTGACTTATAAATTAATAATACCTGAATAGATTCATAAATGCAGAAGTCCTTGGTAATTGCATCAAAAAACTATCTCCATAAACAATACCGTTTTTCTTTCAAAACTTAAAGAACCAGGTAACTTCTATTATACTTTTAAGTTTCCAAAGCAAACTATAAAAATTTTTTAATTCACGTTTTTTACCAGGATAACTTATTAGCAAAATTAGCAAAAAATAGTAGAAGGTGAAAATCAGAACCAACTTCACTTAAAAATAAAGATGCAAAAATTAAAAGGAAAATATTAACAAAAATTAATCTAGGGCTATACTAAAACAACAACATTTCATTATAAATGGGTATTATTTATAAAATTTGAACCTTGTTTAATGTTTGGAAATCTGTTAAATTAATTCATTGTGTGAAAAAATGCCTAAATAAAAAAATTATCTCTAAAATATATTAAAACTGTTGAAAAAACAATAACCATTTCAAAAATATTTTTTTAGAAAACTAAAAATATTGGATAGGCCCTTAAAATGCTATTAAAAATATCTATTCATACCCAGTGAACAACATTTGTAACAATAATAAACTAGAAACAATCACATTAGTTTTAGAAATAACACATACATTGACTGTGATGTCATTTGAAATTGTTCTGTGTGTTCTGACCAGAGCAGTAATTAAGAAAATAATGATATGCAATAAATAATAATTTTAAAATGGAGTCAAAATAATCATTTATTGTAATTTGATACAATTGTCAATTTCAGAAATTTTGAATAACTCTTGGAATTAGTAAATACTAATATTTACTTAAAAAGCTGATTAAAATAACATAAAACATAATCATTTGTACTGGAAGAGTTAGAAATATAGTGTAAACTGCTGGTCCAATCTCAATCCTTTATTAAGAGATAATAAAATATTTAGGAATGAAATTCACCAGATATTTGTGGTATATGAAGAGATATTTCAAGACTTGACTAAGTGCCTTATGTATTCTGAAAATTAACACCTTGTCAGATGCCTAGTTTGCAAATATATTTTCCCATTCTGTAGGTTGTCTCTTAATATGTTGATTGTTTCCTTTACTGTGCAGAAGCTTTTTTGTTTGATGCAATCAAGCAAATTAGACAAATGGTCTATTTTTGCTTTTTTTGCCTGTGCTTTTGAGTTCCTATTCAAAAAATCCTTGCCCAGACCAGTGTCATAAAGTACTTCATCTATGTTTTCTTCTACTAGTTTTATACTTTCTCATCTTACATCTAAATTTTTAATTCATTTTCAGTTAATTTTTCATATGGTGAGAGATAAAGGTCTAGTTTCTTAATAGCAAAAAGGCAAATAATCTGATTTTAAAATGGGCAAAGGAATTCAGTAGACATTTAACAAAAGAAGACATTTAAATGTTCACCAGATACATGAAAAAAATGTTCAACATCAATAATTATCAGAGAAATGAAAATCAAAACCACAGTGAGATATCACTTCTCCCCTAATTAGAATGGCTTTTATCAAAAAGACAAAAAATAATGAATACTGGCATAGAAATGTAGAAAAAGTAACCCTTATTCCTGTTGATGGGAATGTAAATTGGTTCAATCATTATGGAAAACAATATGAATGTTCCTTAATGAATAGAAATAGAACTACCATAAGACCCAGCAATTTTACTACTTGGTATTTATCCAAAAGAAATGAAATCAGTATGCTCAAGAGATATCTGCACACCCATGTTTATTGCAACACTATTCACAATAGCCAAAATATGGAATCAACCTAAATTTCCATCAATAGATCAATGGATAAAGAAAATGGAGTGTGTATATACACACACACACACAATTGAGTACTACTCAGCTGTAAAAAAGAATGAAATCCTGTCATTTGCAGCAACATGGATGAACCTGGAGGACATCATGTTAAGTGAAATAAGCCAGGCACAGAAAGAAAAATACCACCCGATCACACTCATTTTTGGAATGTAGAAAGCTGATCTCACAGAAATAGAGAGTAAAATAGAGGTTACCAAAGGCTGGAGAGAGTAGAAGATGGAGTGAGATTGGTTTTGGGGTTTAAAATTACAGTTAGATAAAAAGAATATTTCTTGTGTTCTATAGCACAGTGGGTGACTATAGTAAACAATATTATAGTATATATTTCAAAATATTAGAAAATACTGAATGTTCTCATCACAAAGAAATGATAAACGTTTGAAATGATGCTATGCTAAAGACTACAATCTGGTCAGTGTACACTGTATATATCTATTGAAACATCACACTGTACCCTGTATGTATTACTCCATTTTTGTTGCTTATAACAAAATACTTGGAACTGGATGATTTTTAAGAAAATTAAATTTATTTTTCACAGTTTCAGAGGCTGGGAAGTCCAAAGTCCAGGGAACACATCTGGTGAAGGTATTGGTGGTGGTGACCCAGGGTGTCTCACATCTAGAAAAAACAGCAGAGCAGTGAGAGAGAAAGACTCCATCAACTAGGGCATAGTTCTTATAATCTAATCACCTCTTCAAGGCCTCACCTTTCAATCGTCATAATCAGATTTCCTACCCTCAACAGTTACAGTGAGGGGTAAGCTTCAAGGACTTTGGGGGGTCATTCAATCCAATGCACTGGATATATACACAATTATTATGTGTCAATTAAAAACAAAAGAAAAAAGAATTTAACTGAGACACATAAAAGACACTTAACTAGTTAAAGAGACATATTGTGTTACTTGATAGTACAAACTATGTATATTTTCCCTCAATTGAGCTATAAATAAACTTCAATTGTATTTAATTTCAATTTTGAGTTGAGGAAGTATATATTAACATTTAAATTTCCTATGAAAAAAGTAAATGTTGTAAAATAACCACCATAATTTTTAAAAAAATAGTTGGTATTGGCTTTAAATATTCAATAAGTAAAGCAGAAAGAAATTGTCACATTAATAGATCTATAAACAGAAAAGTTTGCTGAACTTCATGGGACATAGCCTACATATATCTTGTTCAAATATATATATTTAAGAGTGCAGGTGCTAAATAATAAAGTGCCTAGTGAATGAATGGATGAGCAAAGTCAGATTTTGAGATAACTGTAGCCCTGGCCAAGACCTTGATTGCAGCCTTGTGTGAGACTCAGAGCCAGAGGACCTAGGTAAGCTGGGCCTGAATTCCTTGCCCACAGAAACTATGAGATAAAAAAAAATATGTTTGTATGTTTAAGTTTCTAAGCTTTGAAGTAATTTGTTAAAGAGAAAGAGACAAATAATACTAATGGAAATATGCACGCATATAACCAATAGAAAAAACATATGTAGATATTTGTCTTACCCTATGAAAGGACTTCTAAACATAATGTTAAAGAAAGAAAACACAAAGACTAAATATTTGACTACTTACAATTTCCAACATGTAGTTTGTAAAATAGTTGCAAATAAATAACAATGTTGGAAATAATTGATATGTGTAAAAGAAAGCCTGTCAATATTCTTACTTTATAAGGAGCTTCTTCAATTAATAAGAAATAATTAAACACCACAATTTTAAAACGGGCAAAAGGAATCAAAAGGCACTTTACAAAAGAAGAAAAACAAAGAGCCAATTAAAATATGGATCAAACCTCATTAGTAATTAAGAAACTAAGTTTTAAAAAATCAACGGAGGGCCGGCCCGGTGGCGCACTGCTACAGTGCGCCACTTGGGAGCGCGGCGGCAC
>NW_007726809.1:417572-454841 GCF_000696425.1 Galeopterus variegatus
CGAGGTGAGGGCGCAACACCGAGGGTTGCGATCCCGTTGCCAGTCCTGGTCCGGTACGAGCGCGACACTGAGGGTTGCGATCCGTTGCCGGACACGAAAAAAGACAAAAAGGAAAGAAAAATAAAAATAAAAAAATAAAAAATCAACGGAGACAACAGAAAAACACCTATAATCTCTTTTCTTGTTGCTGACTTTTTCCTATTTGCCCCGGCATTGAAATTTCCTCCCATTCATGCACATTTTCATCAGGTTTATGGTAACTTTTATAATTTTGCTCTCTTCTATCTTGATCTTATGGTGGGCTTGTACTATTTGTACTTTTACTTCCAGAGTTTGCCTGTATTCTTTTGTCCACTTCTGTTTTAATTACACAGTAAAAACACTGTCTTTTAATCTGATCTTTTGAAGCTTGGGTATTTCTCTTTTCAAATAGCAATTTCTGATGTCTTTTCACTTTCTGATCATAGTCGTCTTTTTGATAAAACAACTCTGTTTTCAAGAGCCAGTATAAACCAAGAAATGTTTTTTCCCCTGCTCTTTGCTCTATTTGGTTTTGTAATATTATTTCCTCCCCAACTCAGTCCCCAAAGGAAAACATATCCCTTATGTAGTACAGATAAATATTCATCTCTTTTCTTTTTTTTAATTTTATGTCTGTATGTACATGCAAACAAATGTATACTATTCAAATAAAACTCTGGGATTCTAAATGTCTCAAATGCTCCCAATCTCTCAACTGTGAGTGAATAACATTTAATGGAGAAAAAAAAAAATCTTTGACCTTTATGGTCAGCTCTTGGATTCTCCTTATTTTGTGCTTTGCACCCTTCAACCCCCCCCCCCCCCCACCAAGGGTTGTTCAAAATAAAAGGCAAAACACATATACATACATATATGTGTAAACACAAAATACTTAATAACAAATACATAATACACATGAATAAAAACAAAATGCATATGAAGTTCGAAACCCCTCTTCTGTAATAAAGAGCATCTTTTAAAATCATTGCTAAAATTTCCACCATTAAAAAGATTATTTTAGTCAAAAATTTAAAACTTTTAGAAGAAAATAAATGAGGCTATCTTAATTACCTTGAACCCATAATAATACATAAAAAGACATGTTGATGAATCTAAATATTTTTAAGTGGAAATCTTCGGCCAAAAGAATAGACATCAAAAAAAATAAAATTAAGAGACAAAACTTAGGAAAACTGTGGCAGTCTACTTGTCCTCCTGAGAAACAGAAAAGCTGTATAAATAATAAAAAGACATTGGTTGTGATAAAAACACAACTAGGATTCGAGGGGGTCAAAGCACAGAGAAAACGGAAACACCCTGAGATAAACCTTACATCTGCCCCCTTTCTCCTAAAAGCATTTTCTGAGCAGTATGCACTGCAAGCTTCAGATTCTGAGAAAGTAGGTAGGCAGCTGTTGGTAATGGAAAACTTGAGCAGACCTTTTAGCAGTCTTATAGGGCCATGAATACACAAAAATTGGAGTGTGGGGATGCCCAGGTGGAGGAGTTCCAATAGACATACAAGGTTTTCAGTTGGGATACCTTAAAGATAATATCAGGATGTAACCTATGCTAACTGTCCATCAGAGGCAAAAGAAAATTCTCTGTACAGGAAATAATATAGTCCAGAACCTCTATAATTTTTCATACACAATGTCTGACATGGAATCAAACTTTGGAACAAGAATAAAAGGAAAAATTGGAAATAGAAAAAAGAGAAAAATGTTTAAAAATAACAGTAGAAAGCAAACATGTGATAGCTATTCAGATTACCATTCACAGACTTTAAAATAAATGTGATTGATATATCTAAGGAAAAATAAAACCATATAAAATATTTCACTATAGACTGTTAATGTATGAAATTATAGATTCTGCAATTATAAATTCTAGAACTGAAAAAAATAATTGATTTTAAGTATACAATAAATGGGTTTAACAATAAAATTGAAATACCTAAAGAGATGATGCAATCTGAAAAAAAAAAATCGGTAGAGAGCACAAAGGATTAAAGAGCAATGGAAATGAGAAATAATAATAACATTAAATTAATGGAGATGGCATTAGTAACAATTATAATGTTGTATGGATTTAAAATCAATGCAGATTTTATATAAATAGTAGAAAGATAAATCTTAGAGTGAAAAAGATGTTTGCAATGAAAAAAATGACAGAAAAATTAGTATCAAGGATGTATAAAGAATTATCTCGAATCTATATATGAAGTGAGGAAATTATATGAAGAGATAATTCATAAAAGAGAAAAGAAAATATTTTAAAAGTAAGAAAACACTAGAATGCTGTCACATACATATCATATCGTCATGTACAAATACTTAAAGTAAGATAAAGTCTCATACTCTGCTGACGGCAGTGGGAATAGATACAACAATGCTTTAGAATAATTTGGGGATATCTAAAAACTTTTGCATGTGTGACAAGAAGACATTTACAATAATATATGTTGCAATGATCTTTTAAATATCAAAAATAAATATTCAAAACAACTACAGGAGAATCGACAAATTATGACATTCATGTTATGAAATATTATAATGCAGATAAAATGAGGTGGTACTGTAAAGTAACACTACTGATAAATCTCCAAAATATACAAAATTAAGGACAAAACTATATGCTTTTTTTTTTCTTGACTACACATATTCATGGTGTACAAAGCTGACTGTCACCACCTGTGTCCAAGATGTGATGATCAGATCAGTGCTATCAGTATGCCCATTACCACAAATTGCCATTAATCTCTGTGTCCCTCACTCAACTGCTCCCTGATCTCCCTCTTCCTCCACCCCTTCTCAGTAGATGCAGAAAAAGCACTTGACAAGATTCAACATCCGTTCATAATAAAGACTCGCTCAGCAAATTAGGCATACAAGGTAAGTATCTCAACACAATAAAAAGCCATATACAAGAACCCACCACCAATATCATCCTGAATGTGGAAAAGCTGAAAGCTTTTTTCAAGTACAGGAACAAGACAAGGATGCCCACTCTCACCACTCCTGTTTAACATAGTATCTGGAGTACCAGGCAGAGCAATCAGGCAAGAGAAAGAAATAAAGGACATCCAGATAGGAAAAGATGAAGTCTGATTGTCCCTGTTTGCAGATGACATGATCCTATATAGAGAGAAGCCTAAAGACTACCAGAAAAACCCTCATAGCATTGATAAACTATTTCAATAAAGTTGCAAGATACAAAATCAACACGCAAAAATCAGTAGCATCTGTATACTCTGACAATGAACTAGCATAAAAAGAAATCAAGAAAACCATCCCATTTATAATAATCACCATAAAAATTAAAATACTTAGGAATCAACTTAACCAAGGAGATGGAAGATCTCTACAACAAGAACTACAAGTCACTGTTGAAAGAAATTAAAAAGGACACAAAAAGGTGGAAAGACATTCCATGCCCTTGTTTTAGAATTAACATTGTGAAAATGTCCATGCTACCCAAAGCAATCTACAATTCAGTACAATCCCCATCAAAATACCAGTGACATTCTTCACAGAAAAAAAAAAAACAAACAAAAAAACAAACAAAAAAAACCAATTCTAACATTCATATGGAACAAAAAAGACTCCAAATAGCCAAAGCAATCCTGAGTGAATAAGTAAATAAATAAAGCTGGAGGCATAACACTACCTGATTTCAAATTATACTACATAGTTACAGTAATCAAAACAGCATGGTATTGGTGTAGAAAACAGACACTCAGGTCAGTGGAAGAGAATAGAGAACCCAGAAGTCAACCCACAACCTCACAGCCAACTGATCTTCAACAAAGGCACCAAGAACATACATTGGAGAAAAGACTACCTCTTCAATAAATGGTGCTGGGAAAACCAGACATCAATATGTTAAGGAATGAAACCAGACTTGTACCTTTTGACACATACAAAATTAAAGACTTAAATACAAGATCTGAAACTATAAAACTCCTAAAACAAAACATAGGGACCTATATTTTTATTTATTTTTTTATTTTTACTTTTTTTGGCAGCTGGCCAGGATGGAGATCTGAACCCTTGACCTTGGTGTTACAAATAATTAAAAATAATAAAATTAAATGAATAAATAAAATGTGCAGAACATTTAAAAACATAGGGGAAACACTTCAGGAAGTAGCACCGGACAAAGACTTTATGCATAGGATCCCAAAAGCACAGCCACCAAAAGAAAAAAATAAACAAATGGATTATATCAAGCTAAAAAGCTTCTGCACAGCAAAAGAAACAATTAACAGAGTGAAAAGACAATCTACAGCAGGGAGAAAATATTTGAAAACTATTTATCCAATGAAGGACTAATATCCAGAATATACAATGAACTCAAACAGCTTAACAGTAAAATAGCACATAACCCAATTTAAAAATGGGGGCCGACCCCATGGCTCACTCGGGAGAGTGCAGTGCTTTGAGTGCAGTGGTGCTCCCTCCACAGGTTCGGATCCTATATAGGGATGTCCGGTGTGCTCACTGGCTGAGCGCGGTGCGGGCAACAGCAAGCCAAGGGTTCCGATCCCCTTACCGGTCACACACACACACACACACACACACACACACACACACACACGGGCAAAGAAGCTGAATAGGCATTTCTCAAAGGAAGGTACACAAATGGCCAACAGACACATGAAAAAATGGTCAACATCACTCAGCATCAGGGAAACGCATATCAAAACCACAATGAGATATCATCTCACCCCAGTTCAACTGGTCATTATCAAAAAGATAGAGAATAACAAATGCTGACAAGGATACAGAGAAAGGGAAACTCCTATTCTGTTGGTGGGACTGTAGATTGGTATAGCCATTATGGAAAATAGATATGGAGGTTCCTCAGACAGCTACAGATAGAACTGCATACGATCCAGCAATTCCACTGGATATATACCCAAAGGTATGGAAATCATCACATTGAAGTGTACTTGCATCCCCATGTTTATTGCAGCTCTATTTACAACAGCCAAGAGTTGGAATCAACCTAAATGTCCATTGTCAGACGACTGGATAAAGAAAATGTGGTATATATCCACTATGGAATACTACCAAAGGGAATATAGGATACATCATAATGTATATAAAAATTAAAAACATGCTAAATACAATCATATGTTATAAATAAGTACATAGTAAGAATTTAAAAGAGTGTGCAAGACCAGTTTTAATTCTGGTGAGAAGGAAGAAAATTGCTATTAAGAAAGAATACACTTTCAGGGATTCAACTGTGATTATAATGTTCTTTTTCCTTAAAAATAAAGAATCTGAAGTTAATTTTTAAAATTTAATTAAGGTAAGTGATAAGTACAGAAGCTTTTGTTTTTGTTTTTGTTTTACTTCTGTATCCTTGTCTCTTACATTTTTATAATACAATATTTTTTTAGGGAAAAAAAATGTCTGTTATGATGAGTAGATTCTGAAAGAAGAAAACCAGAGGATAAGATAATGGTCCAAGCATGAGATGATTATGGCTTGGACTCTGGTAATAGTCACCAAGCAGAAAGCAGATGGATTAAAGGTATTTTTTAACACTTGACAAAATTTTCTGATAAGAAGAACTGAGGAATCAAAAACATCTTCTTTGGTTTTGGCTTGGACAACACATTTTGTGTGGATGTTGAGGAAAAAACAGATTTGGGAAGGAGTTAAACTAAAAGTTTTGTTTTCAATATTTAAGCTTATGGTGTCTATCAGCTATCCAAGAGACTATTTCAAGTAGGCAATTTGATATACAAGTTAGAGATCAAGAATAAGGAGAGATCTGGAAATATAAATTGGGGAGTTAGCATAAAATTATATTTAAAGAAGTGATATCACTTAAGGAGAGAGGGAATATGGACAAAAGAGGAAAATTAAAGAATGTTTCTTGGAACTCTTCATAATTATGGTGCCTGAGAAAAGGTCTGAAAGAAGAGGAGCCAGCCAAATGTATAAGAAAGAGTGACCACTGCATCAAAATAGTGCTAAGACAGCATGAGATCCAAAACTCAAGTTGAGAAAGGCTTTGAAAACGTGAAACTGATGATGTGAATACTGTAGATAGTTGATTAATGTGAGCACGCTGGATTAAATTAAAGTGATCAAAAATTAGGCAAGATGTTTGAGAATTCTTTTCAAATTGGAGACTGTTATATTTATATTCTAATGAGAATTACCCAGTGAGAAGAATACATTGATGTTGGAGAATGGGAACAGCATATATTCTTGAGTAAAAACGTGTGGAGGAGGCATGAATGGATCAAGTACACAGTGGAGTCATTGTCCTTGGCATTCTTGTCCACGGTAACAGAAGGGAAGAAAGAGTATGTGGGTATATGCAGATAGTTGTTAGATTTGGACATAGAAAGACGATTCAGTCCTGGTCTGATTGCTTCTAGTTTCTGGGTGAAACAAGAACTTCTGTATTGTGTCCCCCTAAATTCATACTTTGAAGCCCTAACCCCTGATGTGATTTTATTTGGGCATAGGGCATATAAGGTAGCAATTAAGGTTAAATGAGGTCATGAGGGCGGGGCCCTGATACATTAGAATTAGTGTCTTTATAATAAGAGACAGCAGAGAGCTCTCCACCCTGGGAGGGGAGTCTCCCTCACCTCTGCGCAAAGGAGAGATCATGTAGGCATGCAGCAGAATGGCAACCACCTTGGAGCCAAGAGAAGAGGACTCTGAATGAAACCTACCTTACTTAGCCCAAGCAGACTAATACAAGAAGCAAGATTGTTATCTGAGAGTGGAGGGGAAAAAAAGGGATGGTGAAGATTTGAAAGAGAAGAACTGAGGTTGTGGTCTCAGAAACTAGAATAGTGAATTAGGGAGGGAAATTTACCTCTGGGCCATACTAAAGAATCAATAAACAATGGTGGAGTAAATGGATTGGAGGAAAGTGAAGGAAATACTTCAGAGAAGAGTTTGAGAATAGAGTGAGAGTGGAGGTTGAGGGCACGTTAGAGTGGTAGAGTGATGTAGATTAGATGTTCAGAGGTGAATGGGACTAAGTGTCTGAGTGGTGAGAGGTCACTTGCAAGGCCTAGAATTCTGATCAACATGGAGCAAAGGATCATGTAAGTCATGTGGAAATGGTCACTTAGTGGAAGGTGGGCAATCAGTGTGAATTATAAATTTCTTATTGTGAGTGGGCTCTTTGGCAGAGAATGCCATTCAGGGGTGAGATGTGTAGGAAAGGAATGGAAATTTTACCCAGTATTCATGGATCTTTAGGGCCTCTCTTAAATCCTATTGTGGGATTAGGGTTCTATATTTAAAATGATAGACAGTTATTGATCTCTTTAATGGTTATAATCTAAATCAGTTCAGATCACAATGTTTATTTAACTTAGAAATAAAAATTTAAAAAAAACAATAACTCTGGAAAATATAATTTAGCATGCCTTAAATTTTACCAGGCTAGAGGAGGTAGATTTTAATGTGTGGTAGGGATTTTCCCCCTTAGCCTTTCTTTTTTTCCTCAGTGGTTTGCTTCAAACAGGCATTTTCTGTTGGAGACTCATGAACCCTTGAAGCAATTCACTTATGTATGATTTAAAATGGAAACTGGTTTAGGAAAAATGCAAAATATTTGTTATTTTGTATTCTATAACAATCATGTTATATCAACTCTAGAAGTTTATACACTTAGATTACTCTAGCTCCTTGTAAAAGTCTTCCCAGAAACATGATCTAATACTATGCACTTTACTATAATCAAATATCACATAAGAAATGAACAGAAAACTTAACTCCGCTTATTTATCAGAGCTCCAGTCTGGAAACTGACCACTATATTTCTCAATTATCCCTTTATATTTCTATAATATTTTTTACATTTTCCTTTTTACATTTCTATATGCCTCTTGGCATTAAATACTGAGGGGAATCTCTCCCTTCTTTATTAAACAATAATGTCATATTTCCCTTTTTAGCTTTGATGCTACAAACACAAACTAATTTGAACATCCCAATGAGATAGTTTCTCAAGCGGCTAATCCACAGTTTTTGTTTTTGAGTGCAACCATTTTTTAACCAGCCTCAGTCCTTGCTTCCTCTTCTTCTAAATGTAGTTAGAGAAAAATACTAGTCACTTATTTTTATTTT
Organism: Galeopterus variegatus; assembly: GCF_000696425.1. NCBI lineage: Eukaryota > Metazoa > Chordata > Mammalia > Dermoptera > Cynocephalidae > Galeopterus > Galeopterus variegatus. The sequence continues at coordinate 425,711 of NW_007726809.1, forward strand.
CATATTATTTAGAGCTCATGTTTCTTTTTTTTTTTTTTTCCCTTTTTGTCCTTTTTCATGACAGGCAATGGGATCGCAACCCTCGGTGTTGCGCCCACACTACGCTCAACCAGTGAGCGGACCGGTCTCTATATGGGATCCGAACCCTCAGCGGGAGCGCCATCGCGCTCCCAAGCGCCGCACTCTACCGAGTGTTCCACTGGGCCGGCCCAGAGCTCATGTTTCTTAATCGAATAGCTTTACATCTTCTCTTGCCTTCTCTAAAAAATGCCAACTATGTACATTTGGTTCAGGCTTCTATCCCCAGGCTCAACTCTCCCAACTTGAGCCTACACCCATTAAAATCTAAAATCACCTCCTCTTCGTCAAGTCCTTGAATGTACCAAGCTTTCCTTGAGCCTTTCCACATGCTCTTTCCTTTATTGCCAATATTCTCTACCTCCTTCCTCCTCTATTTAATTACCAAAGGTGTCCCTTTGGGGATTAGTGTTCCTAATTTTGCATCAGACCTGATTAAGTGCTCCTCTCTGTGCTCCTCCAAATCCTCCCCATCACAGCCATTGCAATGCTATACTTTATTTGTTTGCAAAACTCTATTTCTTACTATATCATGATCTCCATGAAAAAGTAAAGACTTATTACATCTTGTTTATTTTGTTTATATCCTCTAGAACTACATATGCTCAGTTAACACTTCTTGAATAAATGTGTATAATACACATCTTTTGATCTAATATATTAAAAATATTTTAATTCAGAATCTTATAATACCTACTCTGTGTATTATCCAAATATTAGTCTCAGATAGCAGCCATACATTCCATCCAAAATAGCAGTGATGGTTATGAAATTATCCATTGAATAATTTTTTGCGCGTATGATGGAGATTAATTTCCTAACTTTCTCTGTGTTTTAACTGCATCAATTTGAAGGCCAGCAATATAAGGGAAATTTTATTGGTCAGATTACTATGCTGGATTTATTCAATTTTGTTTTACTTAACTGTGGTATAAAGAGTTTCAATTAGCACACTGGCAGCAATAAAATCCTTTGTCAATACATTATAGCAATATTCTAAGCATGAATAAACTTTAGCAGGGACACAAATCATTAGTAATGAAGTGGTCCTTTGACAGATTAAAAAGAAAGGAAAAGCAATGCAGCAGAATGAGCTAACATGCATTTCTCTCATGTAGTCTGAATATAAAAGTTTGAATTATGTTATGATTTTATATATTTTTTCTAGTTTATAAGAAAAATAAAAAATTTTGCTTTTAAGGATGACAGATTAAAATTATAAAATGTTAAATTAGGTATTTTGAGTTTGATCCTTGTTTATTAGATGAGAAAGCATAAACTCAGTTGATGAACTGATTTTCCCAAGACTCTCTACCTTGTGAATGACACAAATGCACCTAGTATCTAAATGTTCTGACTCATAGTGGCTTATAGCTAACTAGAATTTCCTATGTGGATTATTGGTTACAGAAATGTATGTTTCAGACTTCCAGGTGGAAATTTACAAAATTATCCTCCTGCCTCTTGCCTGCTCCATCCTTTTCTGCAGAAATACCTGTACTTAGACCTTGTTCCTGATATTTAGGGGACTCCAAACTCAGTTGAAGCCATCCAGGCATCAATAACAGACTATGTTATGCTGCATTGAAACTGAATTGTCATAAGGTGTTGTTTATTTCACTAAACATACATGGAGAAATTTAAATAAATGGAGAGCAAAGTACACACAGTGAAGCAGAGGTCCCGACATGGCAACCATCATGACTGCAAAATTAGCTTAGTATTATTTTATTTTATAACAGGAAATTGGAGTACTTGAAAATACTCTAAGTTGAACATTTCACCTATAAGCTTATTTGAAAGTTAATTTGCTTAGCAATTCCTATACTTTAAAAATAATTTAAAGGTAAACTTTAACAGAACCTGTGTACAAATCATTATGAAACTGATATTATTTTGAGTTAATGAGATTTTACTGTGATTAAAAATAATTTACAAACCTTATTTTTTTATTATTGTATTTATTTAGCTTAATCTTTTCTTAATTTTCCACTCACCTAAGAAGCAGTTTTACACTATAATTTTTCCACTCTTTTAAATAGCAGATTTATGCTGGAGATTTCCCCTCTAAACTCCAGAGGGGTGAAATATAAATGAGAACTCATTCATTTCTGACTTAGCTACTCTCATTAACAATTAGCTGTTTAAAGAAATCAGAGACTTAAACACTGGGAGGTACAGAATTGATGTAGGGATGGCTAGTTTGAATTTTCTATGCTTGTATCTTAGTCCTCCAAAGTCTTTTTTTGCATTAGTTAAAGTCAATTTAAATTAATTTCATTTTAAGATTTGAGGAAGTCTTTTTGACATTAGGTAATTATAAGTATTTTTTCTTAAACAAACTAGATAGCTCCTTATGGATGCCAATTTTGGGAAGAAATCTAAGTTCCAGCTTGTGACTTGCACAGACCAAATGTGTCATCATCTGACCCTGAGTAGACATTTCAACACTATCATCCAGTTTTAAGGCCTGTATGTAGACTGGATACTCTGGGAGCCATTTACTATCAAATATCACTCACTGCTCTGTCTTATTACCTCTGGCAATTAGGAATTTCACTTTATTACCATTTTTTGTTCGTTTCTTATGTTTTATCCAGGATTTCTATCTGGAGAGAAAAAGGACCTGTCCACCACACTGAATAGAAGTTTTTCACTCCTCTTTTTGAATATCTCTATTTTTGCCTTCGTGAATAGCAAAATCTCAGTTTTGCCCTCACTTCACTGGCTGTTCCTTCTCAGTCTCTATTCTAATAAACGATTAAATGTTCTAACTTGGTTCTAATTCTTTGGTCTGGATGAATCTGTTGTTATGGTCATTTTTTTTTTTCCCTATATGAACAAATGGTAAGATTATTACAGTTCCTTTCTACTTTTTTAAAGGATATGACAATTTTCAGTGTTCTCTTGTTTCCTGGGGAGAGGCTGTATCTCCAAGAGGGAAGGCACAGAGCCTGGATGCTGCATGTTTGGTGATTATCCAAGCTCTCTGTTTTTATTAATCATGTCTCCCTGGAGATATTATAACTTCTACTTAAAGTATGTTCCAGCAATTTTACTCTTTCCTTCACATTTTAGTATACATAGTGGTGTTGTAAAAGTACTCTGTTCTTGTAAAAAGAATTTGCAAAATGCAGAAAAGTTTTGAAAGTATCAATTCCACACAAATAAATAAATGAATGAATAACACTGATTTCCACAACTGAATTACAACTGTTATTGATATTTCTTGAATGTTACTTTAACAATTTCTCCATACTTATATTGAAAGAAATAGTGAGATGGATGCAATTTTATGAATATTTTATAAAAATGCTTTAAAATGTTACATTTAATTGAGTTTTAATTTGCATTTGTATTTCAAAGAAGAAAAAGAAATTGAAGGTTAGATAACTTCTAGTCCACCAGAACCATCTCTAAAAGGATTTCTCCCAACATAATTACACTTAAAGGAGGTGACCAACCATCAATATCTTTCATATACCCTTTGAAATCTCCTCATTGACAAATTTTCTAGACCATATTTTAATAATATTCAGAAAAGAGGAGTAGCTGCAGTACCCTATCATCCCAGGTCCTGTAAGCATTTCAAACTTAAATCTCAAAAATAAAACTCTTGATCACTCCAAGCCTATTCTTTACACATTCTTTCCATCTCTGAAGTGGAAACTTAATTTTATCAAGTATTCAGGCCATAAACTTTTTGGTATACTTGTCTCCTTACTTTCCTTCATACCCTAAATTCAATCCATCGGCAAATTCTGCCAGTTTTACTTTCTAAACATACCCATAACCCAATCCCTTTTTACTGTCAATATAGTTACAGTCCTAGTCAAAACCACTATCATCATCCATATGAACTACTGAAAGAGCATTTTTTATTGCTGTAACATATTGTAATAGCATGGCCTCTTCGTTTTGCCTGAAGAGCTAGCTGCAGTGGCTAATCTCATGGTCTGCTGGCAGAGCTGGCTATACCTAGTAGAAGTGAAAATATCTAAGAGTTTTCATGGAAATATAGAAGATAAAAATACCTCTAGAAGAATGTAGATAATTAATTGTCAGTGGGTAATGACTGATAGTTTTCTCTAATCCAATAGTATGAACCAAAATGATTTCTGTCACTGATATTTAAAATAAAAAGAAACAGGCAACAGAATAGAGGGCTGGAGAGCAAAGGAAGAACCTCTAGGAATATCTACGAATACCAAGCAGTAGATTTCAAATAAACCTAATGAACTTAATGGGCCACAGCCCAGTGGTATTGCGTCCCTTCAAGAAGAATCTTAAGAAATGCGGAGCCAAATACAAATGGCAGAGTAAACATGGAGAAGAAATAGCCTAAAGAAAGTTTAGTAGTATACTCAAGCAATTTAAAATAATATCTGAAAAGCTGAAGAAAATAACCAGAGGTACAAGAATAAACAGCACAATTGAAAAAAAGTTTCTGAAGAACTTATGATGGTGGCCCAGGATACTAACACACTTCCTATCGTAGAGACACAGTACACCATACCCTTTATATGCACTGAATTATATCATTCCCTGTGTACACTGTGTGCAAGCAGTGATGTTTTCCAGATTTTTCGTTTAAAATGGAAAGCTTCAAGTACACATGGCTATGTCTAATTTTTAGTTGCTGGACACTATTGTTTCAGAACATACTTTCAAGAATACAGATATCTTTGTGGCAGTTTCTCATTTCTGTTTGGAATGTTAGTTCACATTGCTGAACAGACCATTTCCATTATGAAAATTGAATATTATATATATATATGTGTGTGTATATGTGTATAAATAGAGAGAGAGTGAGTGGAGAGTCCCATCATTTTGCTGAAGTGTTTGACTTTGAGACATGAGAGTGTTCTTTAAACATAACGCCCAACCCCAGCTTCCCTTCAGGAACAACTATACCCACAAAGCATCTTCATAATACGAATATGCTCCAGTAAAATTCTTTTTGTTGCATTATCCATAGAGGTGAAAAAATAACAGCATATAAGCTGAATCTAAGATCAGCATAGCCAATTCTATCATCAAATAAAACGTATTGATATTATTACCCAGCTAGCCAGTTAACTCAGTTGGTTAAAGTGCAGTGTAATAGCACCAAGGTCTAGGCTTCAGATCCCCCTACCAGCCAGCCGCCAACAACAAAAATAATAGTATTATCATAATTACAACACCCAGCTTTGAGAGGAAAGTGTAACTCCTTCACAAATATGTCTTCGTCTTCAGAAGGCGAACAAATCTACAGGACTGATGATACCCAAGCATTGAAAACTTTTCTCAGATCTTAGTCATAAATAATTCAAACACGACAACAAAGAGGAGTCCACAGATGTTGAATAAAGAGTTCCATGGGCCATCTCCATGGCAGCATTGAGGGTGGTGTCAGGCATAGGCACTCGTGTTGATGCCCCACCATCAGAGTCAGAATTGACTGCTGCAGAGGATGTAAGCCCCAGAAACTTAACACACAACAGCTTCTCTGACCTCAGAAGAATTTAAATTATCATTTTGAAATTAAATAAAGAATATGAAAACAACAGTTGATACTGTCATTTCGTTGATCAACCTACAAAAAAAAATACTGAAAAAATAATAGTTGAAAAATCCAACAGTATTTAAAAATAATACATCATTTATTTTTCTTTTTGCTGTTATGGGTTAGTTTATAGCTCACCAATATATCTGCCACCAAGAACACAAATAAAAGCCATATGAAATACTAAAAATACCTAGCTGAAGAAATTAGGGAGAGGAAGAGGCTGCCAGGTCTTAAGAGGCCAATGTCCATGAACCAGGAAGGCAGATGGGTGTGGCCCTTACACTGAGTTTTTAACAGTCCTGTGATGCTGGAGACGGAAAAATCAGAATTTGGTCTGCCAAATAGAAGGGGTCTTAAGAAACATCTAAGACTCTCAGGTGAAGCGTAGGTCAACCAGAAGGAGAACTAATCTAACCAAGTCCTTAAAGGGCTGGCTACTTTAATAAATGTAAAATAAAATATTATACATGTGTTTATTTGTATGAGATTGAACATATTTTCAATTATACATTAGACAATTACTTGTCTTATTTTTATGGACCCTTCATGAACCCTTGGTTCTTTGTCATATTTGTGGTAAAATGTCTTGTCAGATTGTAATGCTATTGGCAAAAATAATTGTGTCCTATTTGATATTGGGCTAGTTAGTATGCATAACTTTATTAAACTCATTGATAATTGTGTAATTTTTGCAGCTTCTTAGTTTTTAAAATTTACTAGATTCTGTATTCTTCATCAATATAACAGACGAGTAACAAGATTCTATAATACTTCACTCTACTTTATTCACTCTGAGAACTTTTTATTAATTATCTTTTGTACATTTTTAGGAATTCATGGATCTTCACATGTTATATGTAATTCATTCATCAATTGTCATTCTTCTGCTTTAAACATTCAAATTATCACAGAAGTTGGTCTGAAGGGGGCTTTTTTTATTTATGTTTTATGACTTTTGAAAACTTAAAATTTTTTTTAATTAGCATATCCATTGTTATAAATCATGCTTATTCTTTATGCCCCTTATCCAATCTCTCTCCTTCCCCATCCCCTTCTCCCTTCCCCCTCTAATAACCATAGATTTGTTCTCTCCATCTGATAGACTAACTGTTCCTCTGTTGGTTTGTTGCCTGGATGATCTGTCCAGTACTGAGACAGGTGTGATCAAGTCCTCCCCTATTATCGTAAATCAAATGCTTCTTCTATTACTCTGGAGAGTGCTTTGTGTAAAAAGAGGAACTCTTATTTATTTGCTTACTTATTTTGTCTCTACTGGTGCCTCTCCTCATGTTAATAAAGTTGTTGAGAGTCTGGTGTGCCATCTATACGGTAGCTGTGACTGCTGCTATAGAGGCTAGCTGCTTTTGTGGCAGCCACAGCAGTTGTGGTGGCTACGGCTATTTTTACCCGTGTGAAAATGGTGTTTTTGGCATGCTCTTAACCTGGTTGCAGCTGGGTTCAGCTTCCCTTGGCTCAATGCCTCAGGGCCCCAGTGGTGTCCCAGGGCAGTGGTGACAGCTTACCTAGTTGTGGCTGGGTTCAGCATCCCCCAGCTCCAGGACTCATTCTTTCCATCATTATGACAGATGCTCCAAATTCAATCATGCCCTAGACATGATTTCTTTTAGGGAAAAACAGTTATTTCAAGTCATCTGTTTTCCAGGTTTGCATACTGGGGTGACATTGCTTCTAGGCCATTTTAATAAATAAAGTAAGAAAGAATATCGTGAAAACGAGTTAATATTCACATTTCTAATTTGACTTAATATTACAGAATTCTTGGGCCGGCCCGTGGCTCACTCAGGAGAGTGCGGTGCTGATAACACCAAGGCCACCGGTTTGGATCCTATATAGGGATGGCCGGTTTGCTCACTGGCTGAGCGTGGTGCTGACAACACCAAGCCAAGGGTTGAGATCCCCTTACCGGTCATCTTTTAAAAAAAAAAAAAAAAAAAAAATTACAGAATTCTTACTGGAACTCTTTGGTTGAATAAGTCCACATCTCTTTTTTTATTTTGAAAAGCTTGATTTTCAACAAAACAAACAAAACACTTATTTTGTTTTATCTGACGATATAAGATGGATTCCATTAGCTTGTTTTATAGCTCATAATAACTGAAACAGAAGTTTCTCCAACCCAACAAATAAAACCAGAAACTTTTGCCAGTCACTTGCTTGTGTTATTTTAATTGTAAATTCCTTCATGCTTTCTAAGGGGAAAAATTGAATATTGTGCACAAAATTCTCTGAGAGAATGATATTCTGGGAAAATATTACACCTACAAACCCGGATGATGGAAACTCCAAATTTCTGTAGTTCTTAGTTTTTGATGGATGGCCATGATCACTTGTGAGACATTTGACATAAAGAAATATGTTAAAACTTTTAAAAACATCTTACAAGGGTTTGGTTCCTCAAGGCTTTCCTTGATAGATTCACCAAAGTAAATACTTAATAAACGAACAACCATGGATTTAAAATTAAGTAAGCCTCAGTGCAACATTCATATTTTTTTCTCTGATTTTTATCTGTTTAAAGTGACTTAGGGCAGTGTTCTCCAAACAGTTTCTCTCTTTTTTTTTTTTTCCTTTTTGTCTTTTGTCGTGACCGGCAACGGATCGCGACCCTCAGTGTCGCGCCCGTACTGGGCCGGGACCGGCAACGGATCGCAACCCTTGGTGTTGGGGCCGCACCTCGCTCAGCCAGTGAGCGGGAACCAGTCTGTATGTGGGATCCGAACCCTCGGCGGGAGCGCCACCGCACTTCCCAAGCGGCGCACTGTAGCAGTGCGCCACCGGGCCGGCCCCCAAACAGTTTCTCTTAAAGAACTAAAAAACAAGTCCTGGCATCCTCACAGCAGCCTTTGTCACACCAGACTTGCCTTTCTCTATCTTTAAGTCTGCGTGAAGGCTTGCAGAGATGGAGAATAGAAACCACAGAGACTGGTAAGGAATTTCATCCAAGTACCTACTCACTGTTAACCCCCGGCCAGAAATTAAAAAAAAAAAAAAAAAATCTGATGTCCTTTCCAAGGCACAGAAAATAACAAGGAGAAAGTACAGTACTAATTCCATATACCTCTGTATTTAAAATGACTATAAGACTGGATAAAATGCATGAATCAATGGTTTCAAGGCATTAAGTATTAGGGAAGGAAGGACAATGATCCATGAGAAATAAACAAACAAAATAAGTTCTGCTACTGCCCCATCATAATGTCTTGAAAAAGATTCCAGTCTGTGGCAAAGCAGGCTCAAGGTCTAGAGGAGAAAGAGCTCAGAATTTGGGAAGAACAGCTGAATAAAGTTTATAAGGCAGAGTACTAAAGAGGTGAGAGATCCACAAAGAGATCTTCAGAGAGTGACGCTCACGTATTAAAATATTGATTAGCAAATGTGTGCGAGGAAACTACCTGAGGCCAAAGGTGGGGAAAAAAATAAAACTTTCTAAAGGTGTTATTTGGACCCAACAATGAGCTTTTAATCGTGTTTCTTCCTACCAGTCAAACTGGAAAACCCACCATCAATAAGGCATCAAATAAACTAAGAAAGTTTGAAGGGTCTTTCATAAAGAGTGGAAAATAATTAAGCCTACACAAAACTCTCCTCTTATTGCTTCTAAGATATCTTATAAGCAAAACCCAGGACCATCAAATATTTTCATGAAATCTAACTGTTGCAGAAGAAAGCACAAGATTATTTACAATAATACCAAACTATATAGCATTTAGTATGCAAAATTCATAATTTCTGGCACTCAGTAAAAAAAAAAAAAAAAAAAAATCACTAGGCTTGCAAGGAAATAAAGAAATATGGCTTATAATTAAAAAATCAGTTGAAACCAATTCACAACTAACAGTGATAGAATTAGCAGATTAGAATATGAAAAATTATTTTAATAGAAATATGAAAGATACTTATTGTGTATGTTAAAAAGACACAAATGAAACTATGGAATTTCTATTCTAAGCATTGTCTGAGATTAAAAGATAAATAAAAATTTTAAAAAGCACTAGATTAGATTAATGGCAGATTATACCCTTAAGAAAAAATTATTTGAGAACTTGAAGGCATAGGAAAACAAACTACTAAAATTGAAACTCAGAACTGGGTGGTTAGCTCAGTTGATTAGAGCACAGGCTGCCAAAACCAAGGCCAAGGGTTTGGTTCCCTGTAATAGCCAGCCACAAACAAACAAACAAACAAGCAAACAAAAACAAAAACAAACCTCAGGAAAAAAAAAAAAAAGAAAATCAACAGAGCACAACTTATAAAGTAACTTCAGACGGTCAAATGTAAGTTTAATTTAATTCCAGGTTTAGGAGAGGTAAATATTTGAAGAAATATTAGTCAAAATATTTCCAAATGTGATTAAATTGATAAATTCACAGATCCAAGAAACTCTCAACAAACCCCAAGCATAAGAAATGTGAAGAAAACAAATCAAAGCCATTGTGATCAAATTGCTCAAAATTTGTGAAAAAGAAACAACTCTTCAAAGTTGCCAGAGGGGAAAAAAAGACACATTACACATAGAGGAACACAGATAAGATTGACAGCAAATTTATCATCAGAAATCAGGAAAGAATAGAGTGCAGCAATATATTTAAAAGTACTAATCTATCTATCTATCTATCTATCTATCTATCTATCTATCTATCTATCTATCTATCTATCTATCTATCTATCTATCTATCTATCTATCTATCTATCTATCTATCTATCTATCTATCTATCTATCTATCTATCTATCTATCTATCTATCTATCTATCTATCTATCTATCTATCTATCTATCTATCTATCTATCTATCTATCTATCTATCTATCTATCTATCTATCTATCTATCTATCTATCTATCTATCTATCTATCTATCTATCTATCTATCTATCTATCTATCTATCTATCTATCTATCTATCTATCTATCTATCTATCTATCTATCTATCTATCTATCTATCTATCTATCTATCTATCTATCTATCTATCTATCTATCTATCTATCTATCTATCTATCTATAAATTATACTATGCATATATAGTCAACCTAGAATTCTATGCCCAGAAAATTATCTTTCACTTAAAAAGACAAAAATCATTTTTCAGATGTATGAAAGCAAAAACAGTTCTTTACCATCAGACCAGAACTACAAAACACGGTAATGAAAGTCCTTGGGGAAGAAGGTAAATGATTAATATGGAAACCTCGAGCTACACAAAGGAATGAAGAACACTGGAAGTGGTAACTCATGAATACATGACTTTTATAATTATTTAAAATTCTCTAAAATATACTCACAGATAAAAATAATTACAATACTGTGTGGAGTTTGTAGCATATGTAGAAGCAAAATACATGGCAACTACAGCACAAAAGTCAGGAGGAAAGAAATGTAAGTATTCTGTTGTAAGGTTCTTATACTAGAGTGAAATGTTATAATATCACCAGGTAGAATGCAATAAGCTAAAGATGTATAGTATAACAAAACAAAGAATTACAGCTAATAAGCAGCAAAGGAGCTTAAATGCAATTACAAAAGATAAGCAAGTAATACAAGAAAAAGGTAAAAAAGAGGAAAGGGGACAAAGAACAAATGAGACAGCTAGAACACAAATAGCAAGCTAGTGTATTTAAACTTAACCACATTGATAACTATATTAAATATTAAATAACTTAACTAACCAATTAAAAAACAGAGTAACTGGATTAAGAAAAGACACATCTAATTATATGCCACCTACGAGAAATCCATCTTACATTATTAGGTGAGAATAGGTTAAGGTAAAAGGATGGAAAAAGATTACCATGCTAGCACTAATCAGAAGAAACTTGAGTGGCTATGATCATATTAGACAAGGTAGATTTTACATCAAAAATATTTTCAAGGATATAAAAGAATGTTTTTATAATGATAATGAGGTGAATTATTCAGGAGGACATAATTATAAAAATGTATGCCCCTAATAACAGAACTTCAAAGTATAAAGGAAAAAAAAAAAAAAAAAAAAACTGATGGAACTACAAGTATAAATAGATAATTCTATACTTATGTCAGATATTTTTAATACTTTTTAATGAAAATCAACAAGACAAGTAGACAGATAATCAGCTAGGATATAGAAGAGTAACAATAAATTTTACCTAATTAATATTTAAAGAACATACTTCCAAACAAAAGCAGAATATGCATGCTTTTGAAGAATACCTAAACCACTTACCTAAACAGTCTGTATTCTGAGCCTTAATATAATTTTCAATTAATTAATTAATTTTTTTTTTTTGGTCCTTCTTTGTGACTGGTAAGGGGAACGCAACCCTTGGCTTGGTGTCATCCACACTGCGCTCAGCCAGTGAGCGCACCAGCCATCCCTACATAGGTTCCCAACCCACGGCGGGAGCGCCGCTGCACTCCCAGTGCTGCACTCTCCCAAGTGCACCACGGGGTTGGCCCTAATTTTCAATGAATTTAAAAGACATCTAGTTATGCAAAGTACATTCTTGAACTCTTTAGAATTAAAAAAAAAATAATAACAGAAAGATGTGTGGAAAACCTTTAAATATTTGGGAACAAGATAGTGTGCATCTAAGTAATCTAAGTAATCTACAAGTCAAACAATATATCAAAACAGAAATTAGAAAATATTGTTAAATTATTGAAAATAGAAGCAGTAATTGTTACTTTATGATTTTATATATTGATTTTTGTCCATGTTTCCTGGCTTCTGTGACTCTTTGACCTTCTCCTGCCCTCATTTTGCCTGCTCCTTTTTTCCTGAGGCAGAAAATTCTCTGACCTACCTTAGCTAATTGTAGGTCATAAAACCCCCATTTCCGGAGAAGCTCTGCACCATTCCTGAGAGGAAGGAATGCTTCACAGAGAGGTCAAGACAAACCTGAACAGACAGGCCTTGTTGGGTTTCTCTACCCAGTCAGTTAATGTTAAGTCATACCTACGAGAATGAAAAGAAAAGTAGCCACATGGTGAAATAAAATATTTGCAAATTTTATATCAAGCATAGGATTTATATCCATAATATGTCGTGAGTTCTCACAATTCAACTACGGGAAAGCAAACAACCCCATTTTTTTTTTTTTTAATGGGCAAAAAATCTAAACAGACACTTCATCAAAAAACATACATATACAGCAGATACTCACATGAAAAAAATCCTCAAGATTATTAGTTATTAGAAAATGCAAATTTAAACCCAATGAAAAACTTCTAAGAGCCTATTCAAATAGCTAAAATTAAAAAGATTTACCATACCATTTTTTGGTAAGGATGTGGAGCAACTGGAACTCTCATAAACTGCTGGTGAGAATGTGAAATGGCACAGTCCTTTTGAAAATAGTTTGGCAATTTCTGAAAAAGCTGAAGATACCATATGACCAAGGCTTTCCACATCTAGATATTTACCCAAGAGAAATGAAACTATACATACACAAAGACCTGTACACATATTCATAGATGCTTTATTTGTAACAGCCAACAACTGGAAACAAACTTAATTTGCATCAAGGCAAATGAATTAAAAAGTTTTGATATGCTCACAAAATGGAATAACACCCAGCAGTAAAAAAGAATAAAATATTGACACATGAGACAATGCATATGAATATGAAAATAATTATGCTGAGAGAAAGGATAGAAACAAACAATATGATTCCACTTAAATAAAACTACAAAAATGCAACTTGATCTGTAGTGACAAAAAGATCAGCAGTTTCCTCGAGTGGAGTAAGATGACTAGTGACAAGGGGTGAGATTTAATGGGGTGTAAGAAAACTTTTGAGGATGATAAATACGTTTTTTATCTTGATTAGTGTGATGCTTTCCCAGATGAATATATATGTCATAATTTATCAGATTTTACAGTTTGGCATGCATCAATTATACTCCCATAATGCTGTTAAAAAATAATTACTATCCTGGAAATATTTATGATAACTGGTGGTTTCTCTTAACTAGCTTCTGAGTGTTCATTTTTGAGGTACTTGGACTCTGTGTAAAACACCAAAAAGAACAGAAGAGAAAGAACTAAAAAATGTATACTTCAGTTGTGATGCTAATTAAATTTTTACTTGAGAACTGGAAAACAACAGACGGTAAATAGTCTATACTCACATATGAAAATTGTTTATGAATACCATGGTGGAGATTTAGTAAAGCACTATGGCTCTCCTAAGAGTTTTGTATTTCTGCCAAAGGCCCTTTTGGAAACTCTAGAAGAGATTTAGGTAAAATAAATATAGTGAGGGGAATAAATGAAATGGTGTCTCATTTTTTTCAGTTGCATGATTCTTACTTTCCACTTTCATTGAATCATTGGAAACTGCTGCACACTGCATGGAGAGGAAGCTAGGTTTATCTGCTAAGAACTCAAAGCAGAAAAAGACAAAGGAATGAAAAGAAAACACATATGACACTTAACTTGCTTTTTTCCAGACAAAATTCTTTGTTAAAAAAAAAAAAATGTTGGGCTGGCCCGGTGGCGCACTGCTACAGTGCGCCGCTTGGGAAGCGTGGCAGCGCTCCCACTGAGGGTTCTGATCCCACATACAGACCGGCCGCTCACTGGCTGAGCAAGGTGCGGGAGCAACACCAAGGGTTGCGATCCGTGGCTGGGCACGAAAAAAGACAAAAAGGAAAAAAAAAAAAGGTGGGGCTGGCCCGGTGGCGCACTGCTACAGTGCGCCGCTTGGGAAGCGTGGCAGCGCTCCCACTGAGGGTTCTGATCCCACATACAGACCGGCCGCTCACTGGCTGAGCAAGGTGCGGGAGCAACACCAAGGGTTGCGATCCGTGGCTGGTCACGAAAAAAGACAAAAAGGAAAAAAAAAAAATGTTTGTGCATATCCTCATTCCTATATTTCCTTGACAGTCTCCATCTCTGATCTGTAATTGGAGCCAAAGGGATCTTTTAACCTGAAAATTTGAACAATGTAATTTTTGTTTTTCATTTTTATTTGAGTTCATGGAAAGTTATGACATTAAAAAAAAATCTAGCAATGGACAAAGGTACTGCTGTCATTTTTTTATTATTGTTATTTGCAGATATGGTGGTGCCGATTGTTTATTTTGCCTGAAAATATTCCAATGGTGTACATAGTTTGGGAGAAAGAGGTACATGATGAAAAATTAAAAGCCTGCAACTAGCAGGCTATAGGATACCTCAAGAAGTCGTCGAATGTATGAGTAGTTGTCACTTGTTTTTACCAAAAACAGAACAGAAAACAGGTCTGAGACTACATAATGGAGAACACAAATTGCATGCAAAAGACAATTATCTCGTTCTGAGAATTATTAGCTTCTGAAATGTATTCTCGAGGCAAGGGTAGTTGGGATAGAATCTTATTTGTCTGATTTGTTTTCAATGCAGTATAGTCATAAGGCTTGTGGAGCAGATAACTCTTCCACAGTTATTTATGTGAAAGCCAGTAAAAATATGAATACATATATACATATATTTATATTTATATTAATAGTTCATTTTTGTGACATTTTCTGCTTTTCTCTAAAGGCAGGATTGTATAAATATGGTTAAGAACAGGAGTTTCAGGATATATCTATACGTACTATTTTTTTGATTCACTCCATAATGCAATGAACCTTTTAAATCTATACATTTAGAATTGCATTTACCTCTAGAAAGTTCTCTTATGTTATATATTTGATTACTGTTTGTATTTTATTCAATTGTGTTCTTTCATCAGTAGCACTAATAGCCCTTCATGTTTATTCCCCCTTTTCATTTTTTCAGTGTTTATTTGAACATTTTCATCTTTTATAACATTTTCCTTTTCATCCTGGAAGAAATTCTCTCGTATTTTTCCCGTTGTTCAGTTTTCATCATTCAGTTTAACTTTTTTTTAAATTCTGTTATTGGGTTCTAAGATTTTTATTTCACTCCTAAATTTTAAATGTTTTTGTTAAATGCCTTTTAAGTTAAAAAGTGATACATGCTTAGTGCAACAAATGAAAGAATACTATATAAAAAATTACCTATCTATCTGGATAGCTATTTATCTCCTACCTGTAAACGTTAGCAGTGTTAAATCTCTTGCTCATATAAACACAAACTATATATATCAAAAATGTATAGGTATTTTTGTAAGTAGAGATTTAACTTTTTTTTCTTCTAATTGCAGTAGGTATATTCCTGTGAGAGAATCTTCTGCTTTCTTTATAAATTTTTAATTTTAAAAAAGTGTTAAGAATAATACATTGAAAAGCTATATAACTTCACCTCAATGTACAGATTGCTAATATTATTATTATTTTTGTGAGACCAGCTGAAGTAACCGTGGGCATCATAATACTTCATCTTTAAACCTTAAAACAAAAAAATTGTATTCCCTAACATATGCATGTAATATGTACAATTATAAATACAAGTGTGTCATTGTTAAAATATTGTTATCCAATATTATCTGTCGGGTCCGCAGCTGGCGGCCGACCTGTACAGCCCTAGCCTCATTCCTTCTGGTGAGCGAGTGAAGGGGCCCAGATTACTCTTTCCCTCCAGTCCTCTTTGGAAGGAGACGGGGGAAGAGAGCCGTGAAGAGAGGTGAGCACACCGCCGGCCCCCCAGCCTAGTTAAAGGACACTCAGACGCAGCGGGGGTTCTGTGAAGGCAGTTCCATTTACTATCACACAAGCACTTGTTTTTATAGGCAGATAGGGAGGGGAGGTTTTAACATTCCGCTTAAAGGTCAAGGGCATGTATCCTGTCTCAATGCCTAGCTTTACATAATCCTATCAACTTAAAAGTCAAAGGCATGCATCCTGTCTCAATGCCTTTCATGAGCACAGAAGCATGTATTTGGCCAATAAGGGCTTAGGCAAGGTTCCCGCAGACACCACCACCCTACTTCCTCCTGGCGCCGTCTTAGGCTGCCACGTTAATACGCCCTTGTGGGCCCATAATGGTGCTGCTTGTAATGTCACTTAAGGTGGCGTTGGTTTTTTAAGGCCCGACAATTATCCATATTCAAATTCTCACAAATGTCTTCACTGGTAGTTTACAGCATTTTCTCGCCGATCCAGGACCCATTCAGGATCATGCATTGCATTTTTTTTATAGATCTCCTAAATCTTCTTTAACCTGACAAAGTTTCTTTGTCTATCTTGACCTGACATTTTTTTAAGAGAACTGGCCAAATGTTTAGTAGAGTGTTCCTCAGGTTGTGTTTGTTGATTATTTTTTCAAAATCAGATCCGAATCAAGTATTTTTGTCAAGAATGCCACAAAACTGATACTGTATTCTTCCTGTTGCATCAGATCACGATCATTGTGTCCCATCATTGGTCATGAAAACATTGATCACTTGGTCAGCATGGCATGCACCAGATCGCTCAACTATAAAGGCATTTTTCTCCTTTTAATTAATATTTGACCTATAAGGAAACACTTAGAGACTGTTTAACTATAATATTAACCCAATGGTTCAGCATCCATTGTATGAATAAATAATTATTATACAGATTGTTTTCTTTTCTTTTCTTTTTTTTTTTTTTTTTTTTTTGTGTGTGTGACCAGTAAGGGGATCATATAACCCTTGGCTTGGTGTCACCCTCACCGCGCTCAGCTAGTGAGCGCACCGGCCATCCCTATATAGGATCCGAACCTGCAGCCTCAGTGCTCCCAACGCCGCTGTGCTCCCAGCGCCACACTCTCCCCAGTGAGCCACGGGTTCGGCCCCAGGTTGTTTTCTTTTGATTCTTTTCATGCTTTACCTTTCCACTAACTTTTCATGAAACAAAGCCTTCCCAAGACTAAAACCTCTGGTCTCTTACAAAGCCTTTTATCTTCTTTTTGATTCCTCCAGGTCTAAGACATGGTCTCAATATATCCCCCATTACTCTCTCTTTGGGGATGATATTTATCTACATTCCCCGCTTGCTCAGCTGTGGCTGTGTTCTCTTCTCCTTTCAGTTTTTGCGTGACTTTTTGTTCTGGCAAGTCCTCCAGAGCTGGCTCTGCAGATGTGAGATGTGCATTTTACCACTTGCACGTAAACTAAATGTTGCAGTATTTTATTTCCAAGTCATATTGTAGATCTGGTAGCTATGGATGGGTTTAATTTCTTTACTTGATTATCTGGAGAAGGGACAAAGAAAATGTGAAAGAGAAAGAGACTCAGAGATAAAGTTACAGAGAGAAACTGAAAAAAACAGACAGAGAGAAGCAGAGAGAGAGATTATGAGAGATGAATAAAGGATCAGAGGAAAATAAAAAGCACATATGGAAGAAATATATTATTGTTATTTTGCCTTGTATTAGGTCTGGATTTGCTGAATACCTAACTTATTCGACCACTTCATTTGGCAAAAACATTACCAAATGAACAAGAGTTGCCTTTGTAGGTCGAAGATGAATTTTCTATTTTCAAAAGCCCTCATAACATTGCATATTTTTATATGATAAATTGCACAAAGATTCAGAATTTAAAATTACTGAAAAATGTCAGCATAAAAAGAAAAAAAAAATTACAACAAATAGCTTAAATTAACACACTGCCAGAAATTTTGTTATGCTCTACATATAAATATATAACCTTCTCTAAAATGTACATAACACGAAAGGAGGGGTCAAGATGGCAGAGGAGTTGGTTCTTGGTGTCTCCCTCTCCCACAGAGTTTCAGCTTTTGAGGAGCAGTGATGGAGGACCCGAGGTCTGTGCTGGAACAGACAGGAGCCACCCCCCAAGGGACCCCAGTTCAGGTTGCTCCCCATTTCCTAAAGAGACTTTGGAGCTCTGGAGCTTTGGGGCCCACATGCCCCTGAGCCTGCCTGCCAGGGAAGGCAGGTGGGGCTGGGGTGGGACTTCCGGTTCAGGCCATCATCTCTATGAGTGACCTGGGAGGTACAGGTTCCAGAGCACCAAGCCAGATGAGCCGGTGAAGGCTGACGGTGTGGGACTTTCAGCCCAGGCCATCCTGTCTCTGTGAGTGACATGAGAGGCTCAGAAATCCTAAACCCAGAGTCAGACGAGCTGGGGAACGCAGGCGGGCCGGGACTTCTGACACAGGCTGTCCATCTCTGTGGGCGACCTATGAGGCACAGGTTCCCAAATCCTGAGCCAGAAGAGCTGATGAAGGCTGAAGGGGTGGGACTTTCGGCCCACGCTGCCCCATCTCCATGAGTGACCTGAGAGGCTCTGGATTCCCAAGCCCCAAGCCAGATGAGCTGGTGAATGCAGGCAGGGCAGGACTTCCACCACAGGAAGTCTGTCTCCATGAGAGACCTGAGAGGCATGGGGCTTCCAAGCCCCCCAGCCTGACAAGCAGGTGAAGACAGGTGGGGTAGGACTACCAGCACAGGCCATCCTTCTCCATGAGCGACTTGAGGGGCTCTGGACTCCCGCGCCACTGACCAGCTAGTGAAGGCAGGTGGGGCAGAACTTCCCGTCCAGGCTAGTTTCTGCTGTCCAGAAGCAGTAGACCCTCCAGGATCCAAGCCAGACATGAGGGTGAAACAAGTGAACTGTGATACCCCCAGCCACAATGACAGAACACCAATGGAAAGAAACTAGAAATATGAAAAATCAAGAAAGTGCATTGCCACCAAAGGAAATTAATAACTTACAAGTGCTAGGTCCTAAGGAACAGGAAGTCTTTGAAAGAACAGACAAGGAATTTAGAGTAACTATTCTAAGGAAACTAAATGAGATACAAGAAAACTCAGTGAAACAACACAATGAAATGAGAAAAGTCATACAGGTTCTGAAAGAAGAAATGTGCAAAGAAATCATTGCCTTGAAAAAGAATGTAGCTGACCTTGTGCCACTGCAAGAGAGAAGTGGCAAGTCACTTATAAGGGAGCCCCAATCAGAATAACATCAGACTTTTCATCAGAAACTCTAAAAGCCAGAAAAGAATGAGATGATATATTCAAGACACTAAAGGACAAAAATTGCCAGCCAAGAATACTTTTTACCTAGCAAGGTTATCCTTCCTAAAATGAAGGAAAAATAGTATATTTCTCAGATGAACAAAAATTGCGGGAGTTCACTACCACACAACCAGCTCTACAAGAAATTATCAAGGAAGTACTGGGTTTTATACCACAAAAACAACCATCACTACCATGAATACACAAGAAAGAACAGTACCTACCAGCGAAACAATGGTGGTACAAAAAGAGAGAAAAAATATATTATCTATCACCCCAAGAAACGTATAAATACAGAAGACAAACAAAATTTAAAAGAAAGGAACAAAAGATACTTAAGACATCTAAACAAATATCGGTATAATGCTAGGAGTAAGTCAACACCTTTCAATAATAACTTTTAATGTAAAGGGAATAAATTCCCCAATCAAAAGACACAGACTGATGGACTGGATTTAAAAGGTGGACCCAACAATATGCTGTCTTCATGAGACTCACTTGACCTGTAAAACACACAAAGATTAAGAGTGGAAGGATGGGAAAAGATATATCATTAAATAGAAATGAAAAATGAGCTGGACTAACTATTCTTATATCAGATAAAATAGACTTTAAAGCAAAAACCATCAAAAGAGATAGAGGTGACCAATATATAATGATAAAAGGATCTATCCATCAAAAAAGACATAACAACCATAAATATATATGCACCTAATGTAGGAGCAGCCAGATTTACAAAGCAAACACTGTGAGATCTAAAGAAAGAAATAGACACTAACACCATAATAGTGGGGGACCTGAGCACCCGACTCTCATCATTGAACAGATAATATAGGCAAAAAATCAACAGGGAAACACAAGATCTAAACAATACTTTAGACCAATTAGATGTGGCAGACAAAGATGCATCAAAAATAGAAAACTACAGGCCAATATCCTTGACGACTATAGATGTAAAAATCCTCAATAAAATACTAGCTAACAGAATACAGCAACACATATGGAAAATTATACTCCATTATCAAGTGGGATTCATCCCAGGGATGCAAGGTTGGTTCAACATATGCAAATCAATAAATGTGATACATCACATTAATAGAAGCAAAGACAAAAACCACATGATCACCTCTATTGATGCTGAAAAAGCATTTAACAAAATTCAATATCCTTTCATGATAAAGACTCTACAAATTTGGCATAGATGGAAAGTATCTCAACATAATTAAAGCCATAAACAACAATCCCATTGCCAATCACAAGGATGCCCACTCTCACCACTCCTATTCAACATAGTGTTGAAAGTACTAGCCAGAGCAATCAGAGAAGAGAAGGAAATAAAGGGCATCCATTTTGGAAAGGATGAAGTCAAGCTGCCCCTTTTTTGCAGATGATATGATACTATGTATTGAGCAGCCTAAAGCTTGTATAAAAAAATTCCTACAGTTGATAAATAATTTCACCAAAGTTGCAGGGTACAAAATCAACACACAAAAATCAGTAGCATTTCTATACTCTACAAGTGAACATACAGAAAAAGATATCAAGAAAGCTAATCCATTTACAGTAGCCACCAAAAAAATAAAATATTTAGGAATAAAGCTGCCCAAGGATGTGAAAAATCTCTACGAAGAAAACTACCAACCACTTATGAGAGAAATTAAAGAGGACACAAGAAGATGGAAAAATATCCCATGCTCTTGGATTGGAAGAATGAACATTGTGAAAATGTCCGTATTACCCAAAGTGATCTACAAATTCAATGCAATCTCCATCAAAATTCCAATGACATTTTTCTCTGAGATGGAAAAAGCTATCCAGACATTTATATGGGGCAAGAAAAGACCACACATAGCCAAAGCAATCCTGAGCAACAAAACAAATAAATAAATAAAGCTGTTGGCATAACACTACCTGACTTTAAACTATATTACAAAGCTATAATATCCAAAACAGCATGGTACTAGCATAAAAACAGACAACCTGATCAATGGAACAGAATAGAGAACCCAGAAGTTAACCCATATGCCTACAGCCATTTGATCTTTGACAAAGGCAGCAAATCTACATACTGGGGAAGAGACTGCCTTTTCAACAAATGGCACTGTGAAAACTGGATAATCATATGTAAGAGAATGAAACTAGACCTTATCATTCACTATATACCAAAATCAACTCAAAATGGATTAAATAATTAAATATACATTCTGAAACAATAAAACTCCTTAAATAAAACATAGAGGAAACACTCCAGGAAGTAGGAGTGGGTAGAGAATTCACAAATAGGACCCCAAAAGCACAGGCAACAATAGGAAAAATAAACAAATGGAATTATACCAAACTAAAAAGCTTCTGTGCAGCAAAAGAAACAATCAACATAGTAAAAAAACAACCAACAGAGTGGGAGAAAATATTTGCAAAATATACATCTGACAAAGGATTAATATCCAGAATATACAAGGAACTCAAACAACTTTACAACAAAAAACAAATAACCGAATTAAACAATGGGCAAAGGAGCTGAACAGACATTTCTCAAAGCAAGATATACGAATGGCCAACAGACACATGAAAAAGTGCTCAATATTACTCAACATCCTGGAAACACAAATTGAAACCACACTGAGATACCATCTCACTCTAGTTAGAATAGCTAACATCCAAAAGACTGAGAACGGTAAGTGCTGGAGAGGTTGCAGAGAAAAAGGAACTCTCATCCACTGTTGGTGGGGCTGCAAAATGGTGCAGCCTTTATGGAAAATGATATGGAGTTTCCTCAAACAATTACAGATAGACCTACCATATGACCCAGCAATCCCACTGCTGGGAATATACCCAGAGGAATGGAAATCATCATGCCAAAGGGATACCTGTACTCCGATGTTTATTGCAGCTCTGTATGCAATAGCCAGAGCTGGAACATGCCCAAATGTACATCATCTGATGAGTGGATAAGGAAGCAGTGGTACATCTACACAATGGAATACTACTCTGTTACAAAAATGAAATACTACCATTTGCAACAACATGGATGTTTTTAGAGAAAATTACATTAAGTGAAACGAGTCAGACACAGAAAGATAAATACCACATGTTCTCACTTATTTGTGGGAGCTAAAAATTAATAAATAAATAAGCACACAATCAAGTAAAGGGTGGGGGGAAGACCGAATAACCACAAAAATTTCTTGAACTATTTAAGCCAAGTTCACAGATATGATGGGGGGTGGGGGGAAGGGAAGGAGTGGAGAGGAATGGGTAAAGGGGCATGAAAATCAAGTACAATGTATTTTGAGAAGTAAAATTAAATTAAATTAAATTAAAAAAATAAAAACACAAATAAAGTGTACATAACACTAATTTGGAATGGATAGAAAAAAACAAGTCCTTAGTTTGATTTCAAGGTGTTTCCCAATTGCTATATAAAACTAAGAAAGCTGTTTATAGCCAAAATATGCAGTTTTAAGAGATTTTCAAGAGGGACTTTCAGGCCTCAATGATCTTTACTCCTTCTTACACTCCCACATTTAAGGAATTTTTCTGTACATATTAAACGTAATGTTTTATCCATTGCATAGAATCTGACTTATTTATATGGTTCAATGACATAAAAATACTGAGTGTGGGAGTTGATGGTTTTCTTTTAAAATCTTCTGCAATAATGAACTGTGGCAATCAAGTTTCCAAATTCTGTTAAGCATAAAATGCAAAGTTTGCCAATTCTAATGTAGGCAATATGGTTAGGCTTTTTTATTTTAAAAAAGAGATAGTATCAAAATGGTCCAGTATAACAGTTCATTTAATTTGCCATGTGAAACATACATTTAATACCCCTGATGAAAGCAGCTCTATTAAACTGAATGGCCTTTATTCTATTTTCAAATGTCTTAGGTTCTACAATGAACTTCTAAATATATCCTCATGCTGCTGAATTGCTAGTGCATTAAGTGAATATTTCATTTACCATTCTCAGATAAATATACACATAAACCATGTTTTATTTAAGACACTGAGCTGAAATGTGAAACATAGTTAAATGAGAAATATTTATAACCCAATTTCAAAAGGTCAGCTTTCTATTTTAATTCCTCAGAATATATAAATTCTTGACATTGCAAGTATTTAATGAAAACTTTATTTCAATACTGTGAATAAATTAATGAATGATCTTGTTAATATATCACATTGAAACATCGATGGTCTCTCATGAAACCTTGAAATTAGAGTCTATATAATGTTCAACAACTCTATAGCTCTGCCCCTCAAAGAGATTTTAATCTCTGCTAAAATAATTTCTTGCCTGGTCTTTATGATTTTGCCCTTTTTTCTAGTCTAAACCATTCTCTACATTTTTGTGTGTTAATCAATAATTTGATCACTTCGATGATGAAACTCTGAAACAAAGAAACATCTCTGACATCCATGAACTGGCCTGATGCTCACAGTGAGGCCATTTCAGAGAGCAGACATGGTCACTCTGAGACCATCATAAAGTAACACAAAACAAGGTCACTGCACAAGCCACAATATGCTACACGACCCCTGCCCCAGCTAAAATGAGTAACTGCTGCTATTTTACCAATGACAGCTTTATTTTTGCTCTAGTCTACCTACCCTGCAATAAGAGCTGTTGAGCTACCCAATCGTGGAATCGTCACATCTTTCTGACATCATCCAATCTAAAATGAACTCCTACTTCTCTAGATCTTCAAAATTTTATATCCAGAGCCCAACTCTTAGAGTGTTTCCTAACACCACTTACTGAGATGATCAATTTCCCATGGTAAGTATTCTCCCTCACTGCAAAAGTAAAAAACCCAACTTGTCAACTATATGTGTGTTCCTGGTGGCCTGTGGTTAGAGAACATTGAAACTTTTACAGTAATTTTCTCTTGTCTGTATGTGTCAATCCAGTCCTTTGAGCATGGCTTGCAGGATCCTGCATAAGTTGGTCTCCTCCTACTTGACAGCTCATCTGCTGCTTCCTTCTTCCATAGGCAACCTGCTCCTTCAATCAACTTTCCCATTCTCCAAATGTTCTATGCTCAATATTGGTAACAACTAACAAGAAGGAATGAGGACTTTGGAAGAGAAAAAGGAAATAAAGTAAAAAGGATGAATAGAAAGCTAAATTTGTCATGCATTACTGTTTGAAATAGAAGGAGATTTGGACTGAATGCACCATGCATAGCTTTGGCATTATTTCATTTATAATGGAATGTGAGGGTAGTCAAGTCAGAGCATCTTATAATGCTTTCTTTTCCTCACATAAAGCTCTCATGAGCTAAGATTTTATGTGGAAAATAACATCATGCTATCACTTAGCCACAGAATATGAAGGCTGTACTCTAGATCAATTAAATCAGAGGCTCTGAGGGCGGATCCCAGGCATCAGTAGTTTTTGAAGCTCCCCAGGTAGTTTCAATGTGCAGTCAAGATTGATAGTCACTAGTATAAGGAAAAACAAGGGAATAAAAAAGAATATTCAGTTTAGTGGTTGCTTCTGCTGGGGGAAAAAGAGAGATGCATTCAGAGAGAAACAATCAGAAGGTCTCAAGAACCTTGGCCTGTTCTATTGCAAAGGTAGGCAATGATGTGTTAAGTTTTCTTAATCCTACTATTATAATTGTCATAATTGTGCTTTATATACACTCTTTTTTGAATAATATGATGATTTAAAAATAATGTATAAAATTCAAACAAAAACAAGTGTGTTTTTTTTCAATAATCTACTTTAAAAGCAGTTGTCTTAGTCACCAATGCACATATATAATCACTTACATGCCACTGGCCTCATTACTTACACAGCCTTTATATAAACAGCAAAGTTCTCAAAGCAAAACAAAGAAAGAAAGAAAGACCCTCTTTGGTATAACACAACATGAGTTTTTTTTGTTTGTTTTTAAAGATAATTTCTTAGACAGAGATAAATAAATTCCCTTAGTGGATATAATGGTCTTTAAAACAATGACAAACTTTTTTAATGTAATAAGCAGCCTCTCTTCTCTTCTAGAAATGAAGGAAAAAATTTAGTGGTTTAGAAATTCTGCTGTTGCTGAGTGGCTATAATTAGGACAGGTAATAGATCATTCTTAGATGGCGTGGTCCACGCCATGGCAGGGTCCTAAAGGAGTCAGCTTGGGCTGCCCTCTCCGAGCTGGCAAGGCCGCCGGAGGGAGAGTTGTTGGCAAGGCCACAGCTACGAGCACTTGCTGCAACCAGAAGGACTGCCTGCCTCGGCTTTGTGGCTTTTGCCTTCTCTTTCGATATTTTTGGTTAGCGTGGCAGTTCTCTGAATTCCCAAAAGATTATAAAAATAACACAAATAATTATGCAGTCATTGAACTAAACATTCCCACAGAAGGATCCGAGTAAATTGGACAATTTAAAATTATCCCCTTATGATAAATTGACCACACCAACATATGTTCCAAAAGCACCGCTCATGACTAAATATGAGCTGCAGCCTAATGTAAGTTGGCAAACATCATTTACTGGAGGTTATATTAATGGCAAGAGAATGGTTGGTATTAATGAAAAATTATATGGTTGGGACAAATTAAGTATATGGGAACAAAACTGTAGAGCCCCCTTTACTTGGTGATATCCAGTTTTAAATAAATCATTAAGAATCAGGTGTTGGGATAAAAATATATGCTGTAAAATTATTAATTAGATCTTAGAAATATAAGAGTGTAACTGGTTTTGTGAAAGATGGTGCTATGCACAAGGATACTTCAACATTTAGATCAAGATAACAGGGCCATAGCAAATGCATAACCTTAAAATGTGCATGATAATCAAGTATCCGCTGTTCTTTTACATTCGGCTCCCACCCTATTAACAGGGTGGATCTTAACCACAGCTTCCTACAGAGAAAGGTCACAAGATAACTTCAAGACAATGAAGGAATGATTTGCATCTGATAAATCTGATTCCAGGAAGAAGCAGGAGTTGAGCACCTAAGACGCCTAAGACGTGCTGACCTCTAAAAAAGTTTCCTCCCTGCTTTATGGACCATTGATTGAAGCTTGCTGATACAATAAAAATAGTACCCCACAGCCCCCCTGCAGAGAAAAATCTAAATAAAAGGCATTGTCTCATGCTCTACTGTGCTCCAGCTGCAACACGCTGACAGTCCGCAGAGAGAGAACATGCATACTGGTGCATTGAGGTCTCCGTCTGTGTTTTTTATTTTCGCTGACCCTCCTCATCCCTTTTTCGGGTACCCACAACTTTATTGGAGCAGGTCTCCAACACTTAGAGCTACTAGTGACCCTACTAAGGAAAAATTGGGGTTTCATTCTTTCTTTTACCCACAGGATACCAATATTAACACAAGGAACACTTCCACAACTCTACTTCTACTGCCTGGCAATCTTAAAGTTCCTCTGTCATGATCAGAGGAATTCTGAGTCCCTTTTTATATCTCAGAGGAAATTTTGACCATCAAAATGGCAGATTACAAGAAAATTTTTGAGGGATTTTCTGATTGTGTCAAGACTTTATAAGTAATGGTGATAAATCTAATGACATTGAAATGATTATACTTGTTTCGATGGTGTTATGACTGAGAACGCTGCTCTTAAAGTATATTATTGAAATAAAGGGTGCTTTTGCTGTGGGTTTTGCTTATGGTTTTGGGGGGATTTTTTTGGGGGGGGGGGTTGGCAGCTGGCCAATACAGAGATCAAACCTTAGACCTTGGTATTATCAGCACTATACTCTAACCAACTTAGCAAACCAGGCAGCCCTACTTGCTGTGTTTGAATATCACTTATTTATATTGATCTGGGTTAATATCTACATGGGAATTTAAGCTGGCAATCAAAGAAGATAGGATTTCAGGATAAATAAATTCAGATCTCTGCTCAAGGGTTTTTAGCTACCTGTGTCCCAGCAAAAAAGTTACATACAGCCTCTCATAGTAGAAATAAAAAAAGAAATCTGAGGCAGATATGTTTTGATAATATACAACTTAGAAATGCTTTCTGATGATTACTATAATACCAATATTATCTGAATATCAGTATGCGAAAGTATCACTAAGTAGTACAGGGGTCCTCACACTACTGTCCACCTGGTCTGGCCACCTATTTTTGTAAATAAAGTTTTATTAGAACACAGCCATGACTCTGTTTATGTAATATCTATGCCTGCTTTCATGATACAATGGCCTAGATGAGTGGTTCCAATAGAGAATTTTATGCTATACAAGTTTGAAATAGTTACTATTTCACCCTTTACAGAAAACATTTACTGATCCCTAAAGTAGTAGATGACAGTAAAAATTTGATTTGAGTTCTGGCTGCCTTATTGTTACTGTGTATCTTTGGATAAATTGCTTAATCTCTTTGCCCTAGTTTCCTCTTCCTTAATAATTCTAAGGCATATAGGGTATTTCCTGGTACATAGTAAGCTACATAAGTCTCTGATCTTCCTATGGTTCTTGAAATTTGGGTAATGTAACATACAATATTCAATATACAAAATTTACCAAAAGTACTTTAGGAATACAAATTGCAAAGTGTTATATTTTTTAAAAATGCAACTTCGTTAACCATCATCATTTTTACAGATTTCTGGGAAATGTCTGTTTTTGCAGAAAATATCCATTTGTTTTTCTAATAAAAACTATCTAAATTATGAGTTCAGAATATCTAACCTTCCAGGAAGTTATATTTCTCAGATAATATTTTATTAATTTTATCCTTTTCTCACAAATGCATTCTTACATATTTCAGCTAATTAGAATTTTCCACTTACAAAATTAAGTGATTAGAGAAAATTTGTGATTTTACTTTCTGTGATCAACAGCAAAGGTTTCCTTAGTGTTTCCCATGTTATTTTTTACATTATTTGTAAAAAGGTAGAGAATTGGTGTACCAAGGATTATAGAGTTTGCTCATTAGACAGTTTTTTTCACTTTGTCCCTCTCTAGATAGAGAAGAAATATGTCCTGTTATGAATTTTACTGTTTTGATAGGGCCACATTTATATGCTGGACTGAGTAAGCTTGCTGAAGTTAATGGCACAGAACTGTCCATACATTCCTTTTCACTGGGCCTATTTTCTATGGCCCTCCTTGCTGATAGGGGAACAACATTTGGCAATGACTCGGTAAATAGCAAAATTTTAACACTGCTAAAGGACTGTGTGAGTACTTGATGAACCATTTTGTTCATTAATATCTTACTCTTTGCTCTGTGTTATTAGGTCACTGGGCAAATTGGAACTATAACATCCAAGGCTGCCACACACATCTCTAGAAATAGACTTTGGGTTTTTGTCCCTGTGTCCTTATTTTGGAAAGCATTTCCCATGCCAGTTTTTAAGAGACAATGCACTGCCCTATCAGAATGGTGATCATTTTCTTATGTTCATGGGTTAGTTGACCCATTACTGGGATTTTGGCACAGGAATATTTTCACTTTGCATCTTAACCCTGGACCTGAATCTCCATTGTGCCTCATACCTCTCAGGTCTAGTGTGAATAGTTTGTGGTTTTCATATGGCAACTATGTTATAGTATTAGAAAAGAAGATCTATTTCTTTTTTTTTTTTTTTTTTTTTTTTTTTTTTTTTTTTTTTTTTCCGTGTCCGGCAACG
>NW_007726809.1:454967-472262 GCF_000696425.1 Galeopterus variegatus
CGTGTCTGGCAATGGATTGCAACCCTCAGTGTCGCGCCCATACCGGACCGGGACCGGCAACGGAATCACAACCCTCGGTGTTGCTCCCACACTTCGCTCAGCCAGTGAGTGGGAACCGGTCTGTATGTGGGATCCGAACCCTCGGGGGGAGCGCCACCGCGTTCCCAAGCGGTGCGCTCTATCCAGTGCGCCACCGGGCCGGCCCCAAAGAAGATCTATTTCTATCTTCTGGTCTAAAATAATTATTTGGGGCTGGCCCGGTGGCGCACTGCTACAGTGCGCCGCTTGGGAACGCGGTGGCGCTCCCGCCGAGGGTTCGGATCCCACATACAGACCGGTTCCCACTCACTGGCTGAGCGAGGTGTGGGAGCAACACCGAGGGTTGTGATTCCGTTGCCGGTCCCGGTCCGGTATGGGCGCGACACTGAGGGTTGCAATCCATTGCCAGACACGAAAAAAGAAAAAAATAAAAAGAAAAAAATAAAATAAAATAAAATAAAATAAAATAATTATTTGATCAGATAATAATAAAAAGTAAGGATCCCAGAATTTGAAACCTGATGAAGTCATAACAAAAATAAGGATCAAATCATCTGATACAATGTCAGAGTATAATCATAATGTTTGTAATTTTTCCACATCATCACACACACACAGCAGTAGTTACAGTCTCTTATCTCTTATCTATCTCATTATCCTCATAAGATACAATATACATTAGGCTGAGACACTACAGTATAGTAGGAGCAGTGGACTTCAGTCAG
Source organism: Galeopterus variegatus (assembly GCF_000696425.1). Taxonomy (NCBI): domain Eukaryota; kingdom Metazoa; phylum Chordata; class Mammalia; order Dermoptera; family Cynocephalidae; genus Galeopterus; species Galeopterus variegatus. The sequence goes on from NW_007726809.1 coordinate 455,732, forward strand.
TTTCTGGTTTTAGGTATTGTTTAGACTAATTAGCAGTGTAACCAAAGACATACTCTTAATTTTCCTAAAGTTTCCTCGATTATTATAGAAAGATAATACTAAAATATACTTTATAGAGTGATTTGAATATTAAATGAGGTAAAACATACACATCGCTCATTGTAGCACCTTGAACACAAAAAGTACTAAAACAGCAACATTAACATCATAGTTATTACTTAGATAATAAATGAGAGTTTGCACTAAAGTGAGTTATTGCAATATTATTCTTTCAGTCGTCTTCTTCTATTCCTTCTACATGTGATCAGTCTTCAGAAAACAAACAGAAGGCTAGCTGGTTGGACAAATGATTGGATGGCTTGAAGAATCTTCTCATAGATAATGCTCCTTAAGAGTCAAACACTTCACAAAATATGTTTCCCTAATATCTAACATTTATACCCATATTATCAAATTAGATGAGATTAATGAAAAATTCTCTATAACACCACTGTCATAGAGAACTGTTATTTTAGTTCATTCGGGGCTCCAGAAACCATGCTGTGGCCTGGTTAAGTATTACATTTTCATATTCTAGTTAACTGAACATTGCTTTATTTTCCTTTATTTTATTTATTAAAACATTGAGGATAGAAAATTATAGAAAATAAAAAGTTAGCATTTGCAAACTGATATACAGCTTTTTCAACTTACATATTTTACTGTATTTGCTTCCGGTTATTTTATAAAGAAACACATTGTAATTAGAGTTAGGGATTCCAGCTTGCCCTCTCAATTATAATTCTAGTCCTATACTTCCTGTCCAAAAGTAACCACCATCCTGTTTGGCATTTTTATACAGTTTATATAATTCCTACAGATATTTACTACTTTTCCTTTATGTATCCTTAAATTATTGATAGATGATAGATAGATATAGATGTAGGTAGGTAAATATATAGTAGTGCTTCACGTTTTTACATTATCTGTAGAGTCCAACTGTAGACTACAACATAATTTATTCATTCTATTCTTGATAGACATTGGATGGTTGCCAGTGCTAGGGGTGTTACAACACCAGGGGGAAAAAAAAAGAAGAGGAAGAGGAGGAGAAGGAGGAGGAAGAGGGGGAGGAGGAGGAGAAGGAGGAAGAGGAAGAAGATGAGAGGGAGGAGGAAGAGGAGGAGGAGGAGGAAGAGGAGGGGGGAGGAGGAGGGGGAGAGGGAGGAGGAAAGAAGAAGAAGAAGAGGAAGAAGAAGAAGGAGAAGAAGAAACAGTGGTATAATTGAATAGAGGTACGTGGGCCTGCGTTTTTCTTGGATAAAATTGATAAACTATTTCAATATTATTGTATATTTTTCCCTGTGACTAGCAGGGTATATGAGTCCTAATATTAAAACTCTTTGTAATGCTTGATATTGTCAGGCTTTTTAAATTTTTGCTAATTTGATTACTATGAAGTAGACTTCACATCTTAATTTTTATTTTCATAATTGTAAAACTGAGCATCTTCTTATGATTTTAACAACTTTTTAAACTTTTCTTGTCTGTGAGTGCATTGCTTATAACATTTGTTTGTGTTTATTTTTTCACATGAGTTTTTACCAGTTATTTAAGTATTCTCTACACTATTCCATCAATTTATTTCTTAAAAGTATTTTCTCCCAAACTGTTTTGCTTTTTCCTTCCTATCTTCTTTTTCCCTCACAACAATTATTGAGCAAGATATTAACACATTGCCATTATTAGCAGATGCTCAGAAACATATAAGAAGTCTTAGAAAATGTATAGATAATACACATTATAAAGAAACTATGCATGAATTACAAAATTATTTTGTACCAAAATAAACTCATACTAACTTGTTATAACATGTCTGAGCAGAATCTAGTTTGAGACACTAAAAAGGAGAAGACATCAGTTTGAAAAGTGCCCCTATCAAAGCAACATGAATTCTGCTAAAATTGAAGCAAGAACAAACATCAAATTTATGGTAAATCTTGTATGGAAGAATCATGAAATCACTGATGCTTTATGAAAATTTATTGGAACAATGCCCCCCAAAAAAACAAATGGAGGATTTGTTTTAAGAAGGGACAGCAAAATATTGAAGTTGAAGACCATCATTTTGAGGAAAATATTAATTTTTTTTATGCCCTAGTTGAAGAGGACTGACAATTAATGGCAGAAACAACAGCCAACACCATGGACATCAGCAGAAAGACACTCAGGAAAGCTTCACCAGAGAGGTCTTCACCACAACAATGCTCCTGCTCATTTCTCTCATCAAATGGGCAATTTTGCAGGAATTTCTATGAGAAATCATTAAGCATGCAACTTACCATCCTGATTTGGCTCCTTCTGACCTCTTTTAGTTTCCTAATGTCAAGAAATCTTTAAAGGGAATCCATTTTTCTTCAGTTAATAATATAAAAAAGGCTGCATTGACTTGGTTAAATTCCCAGGACCCTCAATTCTTTAGGGATGGATTAAACAGCTGATATCATTGCTTACAAAAGTGTCCTGTGCTTGATGGAGCATGAGAAATAAAGTTTATATTTTTTATGTTTATCTTTTAATTCCATTTTATGTAAGCTTTTTGAAGTTCCCTTAAATATTATCTCTATTTTCTTTATTGTGTGGCTTCCCATAATAATAAAATCACAAACTAATTGACTTCTTCCAAATGAAAAAAAAAATACTTTTATTGTAGAGAATTTGAAATCTATAAAGAAGAATATAAAACTCTCATATAATTAAAGACTTAATTATTGTTGACATTCAGGACTTTACTTAGTTTTGAATTTTTTCCATAATTAACAAGACTCTAAATATTCATAGATATACTCTTACTACGTGAAAAAGTGTATGTGCACATTTAAGACTTTTGGTAGATATTTCTGGATTACTCTATAGAAATGTTATATCATATTTTACTCCCAACAAGAGTATATGGAATTTTTTGTTCTATGCACATTTTAAAACTTTGGTTACCATTATTTTTTTAATAATTTTACTAATTTGGCAGTAAAAGTGAAGATTTTATTAATATAATTCACAGTTTTTATTATTGCTGAGACAGAACATTTTTCTTATGGTTATTGATCTTTTACTGTCTTTTGATGAATTACCTTATCTCATAGTTCATTTCCTATTTATAATGTAGGCCTAAGTGTATTTTCTATTTTTCATAAAATGACTTTATTAAGGGTAAGAGGCGTATATCTATAATATTATTTGCAAGTTTTCTGTTCTCTGTGTGTTTACCTAAATTTCTCACATTTTGTTATGGTATCTTAAAGGTCTTACATAGTTGAGTATGTAAGGGGGTGGGATAGGTGGTTGGTGAGAAACTAAAGAGTCACAAAGATTATGTTTTGTAAACATGAATATACTAATTATCCTGATTTGATTACCACATGTTGTACACATGTATTGATATCCGATACTGTACCCACAAATATATATAATCAATCAATCAATCAACCAATAAATAAAACAAAACTGGCACTTTGAAAAACTGCAAAAAAGAACACATTACTCAATAAGCACATTGATTATTTTTATTTCTGCTATCTTTCATTTTATTGTTATTTAGAGTACTTCATATTGAAATCAATGAATTACTGATATACATTTTCCTTGACTTAAAAACATTCATTCTTTACATTTTACTTCTAAATAAATAAGCACAATATTAAATCAACACACAAAAATCAGTACCATTTTTATACTCCAATGACAAACTTGCAGAAAATGTAATCAAGAAAGCAAGCCCATTTAAACTAGTCTCAAAACAACAACAACAAAAAAAACAAAACAAAAAAAGAAAAGAAATACCTAGGAATCAATTTAACCAAGGAGATGAAAGATTGCTACAACAAGAACTACAAATTACTGCTGAAAGAAATTAAAGAGGACACAAAAAGATATAAAGACATTCCATGCTCTTGGATTGGAAGACTTAACATTGTTAAAATGTCCATACTACCCAAAGCAATCTGTAAGTTCAATGCAATCCCCATTAAAATACTAATGACATTCTGCACAGAAATAGAAAAAACAATCTTGACATTCATATGGAACAACAAAAAAACCTATAGCCAAAGCAATAAAAGTAGCCAAAGAAATCCTGAGCAAAAAAATATAATTAAATAAAGCCAGAGGCATAACACTACCTGACTTCAAATTATATTACTAAGTATAGTAACCCAAACAGCATAGTACTGGCATAAAAACAGACACTCAGAACAATGGAACAGAATAGAGAACTCAAAAATCAACCCACATACTTCCAGCCAAGTGACTTTTAATAAAGACACCAAGAATATACCTTGGGGAAAAGACTGCTTCTTCAGTAAATGGTCCTGAGAGAACTAGGCATCCATATGCAGAAGAATAAAACTGAACCTGTACCTCTCATCATATACCAAAATCAACTTAAAACAGGTTAAAGACTTAGAAGACTGGAAACTATAAAACTCCCCAAAGAAAACAGGAAAGAAACACTTCAGAATATAGGACTGGGCAAAGACTTTATGAATATGACCCCCAAACAGGCAACAAACAAAGAAGTAAACAAATTATATCAAATGTAAGCTTCTGTACAGAAAAAGAAACAATTTAAAGAGCAGAAAGACAACCTATATAATGGGAGAAAATATTTGCAAACTGTGCACTTGACAAGGGATTAATATACCCAGCAATCTTATTGCTGGGTATGTACCCAAAGGAATGGAAATCATCATGTCAAAAGAATACCTGCACTCCCATGTTTATTGTAGTTCTATTTATAATAGCCAAGAGTTGGAACCAACCTAAATGTCCATTGACAGATGATTGGATAAGGAAAATGTGGTACATATACTCAATAGAATTCTATCCTGCCATAAAAAGGATGAAATTCTGCCATTCACAGCAACATGTATGAATATAGAGAAAATTATATTAAGTGAAATTAGCCAGGCACAGAAGGGAAATACCACATGTCCTCACTCATAAGTGGGAGCTGAAAGAAAGAAAGAGAATCACAATAATATATTAAACTTTCAAAAAAAAAAAAAAAAGAACAGAACTGTTGTTATTAGAGGTGGGAAAGGAGCAGGGGGTGTAGTGAGAAACTATTGAAAGGTCACAAAGATGATTATGTTTTGTAAAAATGAGTATACTAGTTATCCTGATTTGATCAACAACTAATTGTACACATGTATTTATATTTGATTCTGTACCCCACAAATATATATAATCAATCAGTCAATAAATAAATAAAACTGGCACTTTGAAAAACTGAAAAAAGCACATTTCTCAGTTGCCTGTGTTTGTAAATTTCTTTATAATGAATATTTTGTTTCTCGAAGAGTCTTTTTCATATATATTTATTCTTTTAAACTTGTTTCACATACACACAGTTTTTAAGAATTACTAAAATATATTCTTATTTATTCCTTACTTACTCAAAAAATGTTTATACTTTTTTCATTTTTAAATTATTTTAATTAAGCCCAGTACAACTGCTGTAGGTTGGATGCCCACCCCCCCAACCTCACGGAAGCTTAAATTCTCACAGTAACTACTGAGGGTGGGAAATCCTATTACGGTAATTGAAAGGTGGGGTCTTGAAAAGGTGATTAGATTATAGGACCAGCCGTAATGAATGGATTAATAATGGTGGTCAGGGGTGTGGTTCTGAGGTCTTTAAAAGAGGAGCACATGAGAGCTTAGTCTCTTTCTGCTCCACCATTTTCTGCCATGTGAGACCCATGGGTCACTGTTGCCACCACCGAGACCCTCACCAGATGTGTTCCCTGCACTGTAGACTTCCCAGCCTTCAAAATTTAAGCAATAAATTTTGTTTTCTTATAAATCACCCAGTTCTAGGTATATTGTTATGTGACAAAAACAGCCTAATGCAGAAAAGTGGTACCAAAGAATTGGGGTATCGCTTATAATAAATACTTGAAAATGTGGAAATGGCTTTGAAAGCAGGTGTTAAGGAGAGAAAGCATGTGTTAAGCTGGGAGAATTTGGAGGAACAGACTAGAAAAGCCTAGATACTGGTGAGGAAAGTTTGGGACGTCTTAGAGAATGGTTAAATTGTGACGACCAGAATACTGATATAAATGTGGACTGTAAAGACCTTACTAAGGAGGTCTCAGATATAAAACAGAAGGGACTTATTGGAAACTGGGGTAAAGATCACCTTTTCTTTGAACTGGCAAAGAATTTGGCCATTCTGTTCATGCCCTGTAGTATTATGGAATGTGGAACTTAAAGGTGCTGACCCAGAGTATTTGGTGGAAGAAATTCTAAGCAGCAAAAGCATTAAGGAAGCTCCATGGCTATTTGCAACAGCCTATGCTGAGTTATGGTGCCAAAGGCATGACATAAAGCCAGAATGTATAATTAAAAGGAAAACAGAGTGTGAAGATGTGGAAAATATGCAGCCTGGCCATGTGATAGAGAAGCGGGGAACATTTTCAGGAGAAAAACCCAATGATGCAGCAGAAGGACTTGTCACTAAAGATATTAGCATGACTATGAGACAGCCAGGTGCTAATAACCAAGACAATGTGAGAAAGTACTCGAAGGCATCTCAGAGATCTTGGAGGCTGAGTCTTTCACTACAGGCCCAGAGGCCTAGGGAGACAGAATGGCGTTGGGGAACAGGCGCAAGGTACTGTCCACTGTTGCCACCACCAAGACTCTCACTAGATGTGTTCCCTGCACTTTGGACTTCCCATCCTCTGAAACCATAAGCAGTAAATTTTGTTTTCTTACAAAGTACCCAGTTCAGTGTTATATTAGTCCATTTTTGTTGCTTATAACAAAGTACACAGAACTGGGTGATTTATAAAGAAAAATGAAATTTATTGCTTACAGTTTCTGAAGTTGGAAAGTCCAAAATCCATCTGGTGGTGGTAACAGTGACCCAAGGTTCTCACACTGCAAGATGGTAGAAGAAGAGAGAGCAGAGACAGAAACAGACTCTACTCTTTTAAAGCCCTCAGAACCACGCCACTGAACACCATTTTTAATCCATTCACTACTGCATGATCCTACAAACCAATCACCTCTTCAAAGCTCCACCTTTCAATTACCATAATAGGATTTCCCACCTTCTCAACAGTCACAGTGGGGGCCAAGTTTCTAATACATAAAAATTGGGAGACAATTCAAGCTTCGGTAGCTTTGGGCGGACATAATCCAGTACAAGTGTATTCTGTTATAGACAATAGAGACAGACTAATACAGAAAAATTACCTTGCCTAAATACTCAAAAAATTTTTGATAACAATTTTTCTAAAATTAAAAATTAATGTAGGCCTGTGGCTTACTTGGGAGAGTGTGGTGCTGACAACATCAAGTCAAGGGTTAAGATCCCCTTACCAGTTAAATAGATAGATAGATAGAGATAGATAGATATATAGATAGATAGATAGATATTAATATAATGCTCGGAAAAACACATTTCATCTATTTACCCAGAAACATGGCATTGGTACATATTCATTAAAAAAAAATTTGAGCTTTTCAGTACATCTGTCATTTTCTTCAAAACTCCTACTTTTTGTTGGTTTTCATTTGTTGTTAGTGTGAATGAAAATCTGCTTGTGAGAGTTTCAAATATACAGGTAAGCTATTTATTCTTGCTTCTTTATTTATTCTAGGAACATTATTTTTTTTTTACATAACAAACATTTTTTAATGCATAACAATTGTATATATTTATGGAATAAAATGTGATATTTGGGTATATGTATACAAATGTTCAATGATTAAATCAGGATAATCACCTCAAACATTTGTCATTTATTTGTGTTGGGAATATTCAAAATCTTTTCTACTAGCTATTTGAAATTAGGCAACAAATTGTTGTTAACTGTGTAGTCTCCCTACAGTGCTGTAGAACTCTGTAACTTATTCTTTCTGTTCATAAGTCCTCTCATGCCATTTGGACATGTAAATATATCAGCAGATATAATGATAATTCTTTCTCTGTATTTCTAATTGTATCTTATTTCTTCTTCTTATGTTATGAATACAAATCTAAAACTACAGACTTTAGTAAAAATAGTGATGATATTTATCTACCATACATTTATAATTGTGAAATTATATCTATTGTTTCACTTTTTAACATTATGCACACTTTTGGATTGAGATGCCTTCTTTTTACTATGCAAAGGAAATGCTTTTCTGTTGCTTATTTTCAAGGAATAGTATCAAGAATTGGGTGCTAAATTTAATAAAATGACTTTTAAAGTTTTTTAGATGATATGTAATTATAGGCTTAATTTCATCTTTCATCAGTAAACACATAGAAAGGTATTTTAATAAACTCATAAATATTGGGTTTTGTTCTTGATTTTGTTTCAGCTTGTATTGGGTGATGATCATCACATGCGATTTGTACATTTACTAGTTTGATGAGATTTTCTTTGCAGTTTTTTATATAATCAATTTTGATTGATGCTTTTTTACTTGTTCAAACAAATACTAATTGATTTGGTAAATTACCCTGTAATAATTTTGTATTTTTCCTTATGTTTCTGCTATTGCATTTTAATTTGTTTTACATATTAGCCAAATGGTAATTTTGTTATTTAGTGAATAAAGATTCATAACTGTGGAGTCCACATTGTGGATTTTACATACTACAGATATGAAATGACCCATGGACTGCTTTTTTCCCCTCTTCAATGCTTTTTATATAAAATAAATACTGACATCCATATTTGATTATTTCATTTTTATATGCTAGCAATTGCCTGGTAAAACTTTTCCTACTATTTTGCACTTAACCTGAATTATATTAGTATAGGTAATTATAGCTCCTGAAATAAAATCTAAAATATCAGTGACTGTAAAGACTAAAATCTTATTTCTTTGTCATGTAAAGACCAAAATGGGTTTCCCTAACTTGGACAACTTTTCTTACAGCAGTGATTCACAGTCAAGCTTTTCTTCATCTTGCTGCCTCATTGTCTTTACCATATGGCTGCAATGTTTCCCCCAGACACTGATGTCAGCTGGCTGAAGAGAAAAGGGAATGGAGCTTTACCCTTGAGAGGATTTTATACATCAGGACTTAAAGGGACAAATATTTTTTTTCTCATTCTTTTGGCCAGAACACCGAATGATAGTCACACCTAACTATATGGAAGACTGGGAAATATGCTCTAGTTATACTCTTAGATAGGAAAATAATTTTGGTTTTGATATACTTAGCCTTATTTCTTTCAACTGACTTCATGCTTTTTTCTACATGCTTTTATTTCTTCACTTTTATTTCTCTGCCTTTTTTCTTTTCTGCTAACTTAAAAACATATTCCAGTTTTAGCCTAGTACTTATTTTAAGGATTTTTTTAAACGTCATTTTCATCAATTAAAAAATGTAAGAAACACAAATATAGTACTTAATATACACCAGGCAATCTCCAAAAGACTTCAATTGTATTAACTTATTCAGTACTCACAACACCTTTATGATGTAGGTAATGTGCATGACCCTATTTTAAGCATGAGAAAACTGACAAAATATGTATATTCCTATTTATATTACAAATCAGCATGCACCTAAAATATAGCTTCAAAACGTATGAAACAAAAATTGACAAAATGTAAAGGTCAAATGCACCATATAGTAGAGAATGATGAGATACTTCTCAATAAATAATAGCAAAAGCAATAACAATAAAATTATTAATGATATAGAAAACTCAAGTTAAATTTTTAACTAAGTTTTCCTAGCTGATATAAATAAAACACCATACCCAACAAATGTAAAACGCCTATATTTTTTAAGTACACAAGAATTATTTACAAAAACTATGTTACATTACAGTTTAAAATTTCAAAGAATTGATATCATACCAGATGTTCTTTGATCAAAATGGTTATAAGCTAGAAATCAGAATAAAACAAACACTAAGAAATATCTACATGTTCTAAATTACTAAATACAGACTAAAATAACTATGCAGTCAAAGTAGTACCTACAATGCCAATTAGAAAAATTGGTTGCATGAATAACAAAGATATTACATATCAAACATTTGGGAAAATATAAACATGCACTTGGAATAACATTCATAGTCTCAAATATATGTATTTAATTCAGTAAATGAATATATGTATTTACTTTAGTAAGTGAAGGATATACTTAGAAAATTAGAAGAATAAAAAATTTAACCCCCAAAGGCAAAAGGATGAAAATAATAAAGATGAGAAAAAATTTAAAAAAAAAAAGAAGAAGAAGAAATATTCTCTAGACCAAAACAAGAAAATTAATGTTTGGCTCTTTGAAAAGATAAATAAAAGCAAAACACTTGTGATGAAACTTCTCAAGAGTCAGAAATGGGAAAGAAGTCACATATGCATGTGTGTGCGCACACACACACCCCAAAACCAGTAATGTAAAAAAGGAACTCAAAATACATTTTAAAACACTGAGACATTAATACAGTTGTCCATAGACATATTACACCCAACAACAGCAAAATACATATTTTCTCATGAGTGCATGGTTCTCCAGAATAGACTATATGTTAGATCATAAATCACACCTCAATACATTTAAAAGCGTATAAATAATAAAAGTACGTTCTCTGACCAAAATGGAATAAAATTAGATATCAATAATAAAAGGAAATTTGGGAAGATCACAAATATGTGGAAATTAAACAATACCCTTCCAAGCAAGCAATGGGTTGGAGTCCCATAGGAGGCAGGGGAAGATGGTTGATTAGAGGTGCCCAGGTTGCTTTTCTCTCAGAAAAGATCCAGAACAACTGATAGCTAAATATTAATGGGAGCATCTATGGGAGAATGTAGGAGTGCAGGAGGACACTGGCAAGATGCCTGTGGAGCACAAAAGCACAGTATGGCAGCACAGAGAATAGAGAGAGGCACATGGCCTCAGTGGCCATGTCTCTGCCACCAGGACCAGCACAAGAGGAATTTTCCCTTGTGGCAAAAAGGTAGGCAGAGGACCCATACCAACCCCCATCCTTACCACAGAAGCCTGCAGTTCCTTTTGCAAGAGGATTCCACAGCCCTTGCAAGCTTAGAGCCAAGTGTGGGGATCTGCCTAGAATACACAGGCTGTACTGCTCCAGACAGCAGCACATTCTGTGCACTCCCCACCCCCAGTCTCATGACCCAAGCAGATGCAGTATGGTGCCATCTTGAAACCAGAGCCGTTTTAGTAGTGTACCCTTTCCTGGGGCCGGTAGCGAGAGTACTTCCCCAACCTTAAGTCTCCATCATCATCCCAAGGCATTCACAGGAGAGGCTACAATGTCCTGATCCCAGCAGCTTAAAACCTGGGCCCACAGGGCTCTAGTACAACAGTCTGAGAAGCCAATCCCAGGCCTGCTAAACTGAGGCACCTCACATCCCTGGCAAGAGATCAGACAGGTAGACCCACCTCTGGTAGATTGCCCCCCTTCCTCTCCCTCTCACCCCGCCCACACACACCAGCTGGCTGACTTCTGTACACCTGAGCCCTAACCCAGAAAAACATTAGATCTCTACCTTAATGAATACGCTTTCAGGCCTGTGGAAATAAATCACATCCATTCTCTCCTGGTGAAGCAACAGTCCCACCCAGCAGCCTTGTTCATCACTTGAGAGGAGGCTGGCTGGGCCCTCGCTCTCCAGGCCTGCATCCTGACCTCACACATTGCCCAAAAAGTGGCTGGCCAGGTCCCCTTTCTGCAGCCCCGCCCAGCAGCCTTGCCTAGGGCCCAAGAAGTGGCTTGGCACCTCTGCTCTTGGCAGACTGGCTCCTGAACTGCTGAGAGAAGCACAACCTCACACCTTACCCAAGAATTGGTGCAGTGAATGGGCCAACAGCAGACCTCCACCCTTCTAGCCAAGCCAAAGAGTACACACGCCCTGGCTCAGAGAAACAGTTCAGATGTCATAGCTGTGAAGAGCGGTGGGGAGAGGAGAGATTGGTAAAAGGATGCAAAGTCACGAAGGTTTCATTACACTGGAAGAATAAGTCCTTGTGCTCTAGGGTGACTGTAGCTAATAATATTGTATTGTATTTTTCTTTCTTGTTTTTGTCTTTTTTGTGACTGGCCGCACCACGCTCAGCCAGTGAGTGCACCGGCCATGCCTATATAGGATCTGAACCCGCGGTGGGAGTGCGCTGCGCACCCAAGCGCTGCCCGAGTGTGCCAAGGGGCCGGCCCTTGTATTTTTCAAGATAGCTGAAAAAGAGGATTTTGAATGTTATAACCACAAAGAAATAATAAATGTTTAAGTGATAGATATGCTAATTATTCTGATTGGATCATTAAACAACATATGCATGTATTGAAGCAACAAACTACCCCCATAAAAGCATACAATTAAAATAAATACATAAATAAATTTAAACCTTTTTAAAAAAGCAATCAGTTGAAGAAGAACTAAAAAAGGTAATTAAAAAATACTGTGGGATGAATGAAAACAAAAATGCAACATACAAAAACCTAAAGGATAGAGCAGAAGCACAGCTGAGAGAAAAATTTATTGTCCTAAAGTTCTATACTGAAAGAAGATCTCAAATCAATAACCTACCTTTTTGCCATAAAGAGAAAAAAAGCAAAACAAACTAAAACAAAAGCAGAAAGAAAAAAATGAATAAAAAATAGAGTAGAAATAAATAAAATCTGAAATGCAAAAATAATAGAGCAAATCCACAAAATCAAAAATTGTTTCTTTGAAAAGATTAAGTTTTTTTTTTTTTTTTACAATGGTTCTCAAGGTTTTTTTTTTTTAATTTTTTAATTTTTTAATTTTTTAATTTTTTTTATTTTGTCAATATACAATGTAGTTAGTTATTGTGTCCCATCACCGAAACCTCCCTCCCTCCTCCCTCTCCCCCCTCCCACCCAGATGTGTCCCCTCCATTTTCTTGTTGTAAGAACTTCAAAAAAAAAAAGTTGTGGTTGTTATATCTTCCTCTGCCCCCACCCCCGGTTTTTGTTGTTGTTGTTGTTGTTGTTGTTGATGTTGTTGTTGTTGTTGTTTGTTTGTTTTTTTGTGAGTGTGTGTGTGTATGTGTGTGTGTGTGTATGTATGTTTATAGCTGAGTAGTATTCCATTGTATAGATATACCACATTTTCCATATCCACTCATCCGATGATGCACAAATGAAAAGATTAACAGTTTTGATAAACCGTTTGCTAGACTGACCAAGAGTAAAAGAGAGAACACTTGAATTACTGTTACCAGTGATAAAAGAGGGTGCATTGCCATCAACCTTAGAAAATAAAAAGGATTATATGGGAATAGTCATGAACACTTATATGCCAACAAATTAGATAACCTCATGAAACAGAGAAATTCCTAGAAAAAAATGAATTACCAGAACTGACTCATGAAGAAATAAAACATCTAAGTAGATGTAAAACAAGTAAAGAGATTATATGCTAATAAAATAAATACCACAAAAGAAATCCCAGACCAGATGGCTTCACTAGTAAATTGTCCTAAACTTTAAGAAGTACTAATTATTCATAACCTTTTTCAAAAAATAGGAGAGGATGGAACTTTTCCCACATCTTTCTATGATGCCATGATACCATGATACCCGAACCAGACAAAGATATGACAGAGAAAAGAAATACTACAAGTGGCTGGACGGTTAGATCAGTTGGTTAGAGTGCAGCATTATAACACCAAATTTATGTGCTCAGATCTCCATACTAGCCAGCCATTTAAAAAAAAAAAAAAAGAGGAAAGAAAGAAAGAAACACTACAGATCAATACCCTTTATTATTATAGATGCAGAAATCTTCAACAAAATACTAGCAAACAAAATCCAGAAACATATAAAAAGGATTATACACAACTACCAAGTGGGATTTATCTCAGAAATGCAATGTTTCAACATACAGAAATCAATCAGTTTAATATGCCCTATTAATAGAATAAAGAGCACCACACAATCATCTCAATACATAGGGAAATAGCATTAGACAAAATCCAATGCCCTTTCAACAACCTAGAAATAGAAGAGCATTTCTTCCATCTGACAAAGGGCATCTATGGAAAACCTATAGCTAATATGACATTTAATGGTGAAAAATTGAAAGCTTTCTTCCTGAAGTCAGAAACAAGACAAGAATGCTCATGCTTAACAGTCTTACTCAACACTGCCATGGGAGGTTCTAACCAGGGCAATTAGCCAAGTAAATACCATACGGTTGAAGAAACATACCCTAAGAAGGAACAACCAGGAGAGAAGAGCATTCTACCCTAGGTTCATGTTCATATCTCAATGGAAAAGAGGTTGTACAGCCCACTGAATGGCTGAGAAGTTCTCTGAGTGTCAAGCCAGAGCTGATCCACAATTAACGGGCACAGGGCAGAAAGGAAACACCACTACAGAGTGAAGGTAAAGTGAGTCTTGCAGGCACTGTGTACAGGGGGTCTGGGTGCAGGTGGGTGAGGCTGATGGGAGAGTGTGCAGAGGGAGTTGGGATCTTGTGAGCCCACTCACTGGCAGGCCATCATTAGACCTAGAATGTGCAGTGACTGTATCAAAGGTCTACGGCAGACAACTCTAAGGAGTGAAGATAGCCACGTATGGCAGTTGGGTACACAGAGGCAGTTGTGATACAGGCAGCTAAACATGATAGGTAGGTTTGCAGAGGGAGTCAGGAGTCTTCCTACTAGCAGAAAGACATGAGGTTTGGAGGTCAGGAAAGCCCCAGCAAGGTCAGGGTTGGGCATTTACTCAGGGATTAGTCCCTTTGGGCTCATGGCTGGAGCAGTGTATCACTGCATGTCCTTCACAAGTGCCTTTTCAACCTCATAGGAGCAGCAGAAGAAAAAAGTGTTTTTAAAAAGAGAGAGTACACCAAATCCAGACCCTATCTCCTCCTATGTCCCTTCCTTGCCCTCTACTGACAAAGCTTAACACAGAGCTCACTGTGAAAAGAAATGCTTAAAGGTTCCAATCCATTATTACAGAAAAGGTACTGAGGGATAAATTTACAGCTGAGAGGCAATTAATTGATATCTGGCACCATCTTGAAGAAGAACAATGCAGAAAGACTTGCTCCATAAGACATCACAAATTATAAAGCTTTAATGATTAAGAAAATGTAGCACTGGTGTGAGAATAGGCAAATTTACCAACACAATGGAACAGAAAGGTAGAAATAGACACATGAAACCATGGCAAAAAGTGGCTCTCCAAAATAGGAATAGGATACTTTTCCTAAATATATAAAAATGTAAACAAACTATCTTATCTGATATCACAGTTTAAACAGAGATCTGAAGGTGAAAGAGAACGTTAACAAAGCTAATTAATATGAAAGATTATCTTCATATCCATAGAGTACAAATTTATTGTTTATAGAGGATAAAAAGCATACTGGTCATGAAGAAAAAGAATCACAAATTGGACTACATTAAAATTAATACATCCTAGGGCCGAGCCCGTGGCGCACTCGGGAGAGTGCAGCGCTGGGAGCGCAGCAGAGCTCCTGCTGTGGGTTTGGATCCTATATAGGGATGACCTGTGCGCTCACAGTGCTCACTGGCTGAGCGCGGTGCGTCCGGTCTCAAAAAGGACAAAAAAAAAAAAAAATTAAGACATTCTAGTCATCAAAAAATGTCACAAAGAGAAAAGGCAACTCAGTTAAAGAGAAGATATTTGAAATGCATGTCTATATCCATAAGGTATAATAACCACCCACCTATCCATCTGAAAAAAAAAGGAAAAAGAAATATTGGCAACAGTCTCGAATAGGCACTAGATTATATTGGATATCCAAATGGCAAATAACATATATGAACAGGTACTCAACCTTGTTATCATCAGGGAAACAAAGATTGAAAGCATATGCAGTACCACTGTAGATCCACCAAAATAGCTAAATTAAAAAGACAAATGTTGGGCTGGCCCGGTGGCGCACTGGATAGTGCGCTGCTTGGGAGCACGGCGGCGCTCCCACCGAGGGTTCAGATCCCATGTGGAGACCGGTTCCCGCTCACTGGCTGAGCACGGTGCGGGCGCAACACCGAGGGTTGCGATCCTGTTGCTGGTCCCCGGTACGGGCGCGACACCAAGGGTTGCGATTCCATTACCGGTCAGTAAAAAAGACAAAAAGAAAAAAAAAAAAAAAAAAGACAAATGTTTGTGAAGATATGAAGCAAAAGGAACATAAATTGTTATAATGTACGACAACTATTTGACTGTCAGGCTGAGCGTGTGTAGTCCTTAAGAACTAACAATTCCACTCTATGTGTGTATTATTTTTTTTTCTGTGTTTCTTCTTGTAATTTATTTATTTATTTATTTTAATTTTAGTTTATTTTGTCAATATACAATGTGGTTGATTATTGTGGCCCATTACCAAAACCTCCCTCTCTCCTCCCTTGCAACAATCTCCTTTCTGTTCACTTGTCATATCAACTTCAAGGAATTGTAATTATTGTGTCTTCCCCCCTCCCCACCCCCTTTTTTTGTGTGTGTATTTATTTATTTATTTTTAGATCCCACAAATAAGTGAGAACATGTGATATTTCTCTTTCTGTGCCTGA